>NW_027182935.1:267500-310000 GCF_041146395.1 Eulemur rufifrons
AAACTAACCCTAACCCTAACGCTAACACTAACCCCTAACTCTTAACCTTAACACTAAGCGTTAACTCTCACGCTAACTTTAATCCTAACCCTAATCCTAATCTTCAACCCTAAACCTAACACTTAACCCTAACACTGTACCAAACCCTAACCCCTCATCTTAACCCTAACCGTAAACCTCAACCCTAAACCAAAGTGTAACCGTTAAACCTAAGAGTAACCTTTAACCCTAACCCTAATCCCTAACCCTAAGCCCTCACCCTAACACTAAACTTCATCCTTAACCCTAACCAGAATCCTAACCCTAAATCTAATTCTCAGACTTCTTGCTTTCCTAGAGTTTAGAAATCCTCCCATCCTCCCATGCCATGCGTGAAAGGAGGCTCTACCACTGCGTCCTGCATGAAACCCACGGGCCCATACCCAGACTATGATAGAGTGGGTTCCCGGGTACAATCCCAGCCCCCTAAACTCCACCCGCCCGCCCAATGCAGACAGGTCCCGGGCGCTAAGCATAAACAATACCTTTAACAGATAACCCTAACCCTGAACATAACACCCAACCCTGTTCCTATTTCTCCCCTTAACACTTAAACCTCACCGTGCGCCTAACTTTAACCTCTTATCCTAACGTTAATGCATAACCCATTTCCTGAGAACAACCCCTATCCCATAATTCTAACCCTATCTCCTAGTCATCACTGTGACACCTAATCCCTAACACTAGTTCTAAACCGCTAACCCTAACCGTAACCCTACCTACAACAATAACACTGACAGTAACCCTTACTTCTAAACCCAACGCCTTGCCTAACAAAAACCCTAACCCTTGACCCTAACCCTTCACCCTAACCCCTAAGCCTTACCCTAACCTTTAACCCTAATCCTAATCCTAACCATTAAACCTAACCCTAGCTATTAAAGCTAACCCTAAACCTTATCCTGACGACTTGACCTAACCCTGACACTACCCTAACACCTAACCCTAACCAGAACCCCTAAAACTAACCCTGAACCCTATCCCTAACCCTAGCAGTAAACTTTAACCCTAAACCTAAGCCCAACCCGTAACCCTAATCCTATCCTTTTACCCTAAAACTAACCCCTAAACCTAACCCCTATACCTCACCCTAACTCTAACCCCAATCCTAATTCTAACCATTCCCCTTCATAAAACACTGACTCCTAACCGCTAACCCTAACACTATCCAAAAACCCTAATCACTAATCCCTAACCCTAATGCTTAACCTTTACCCTAACCGTTAACTCTCACCCTAAATCTTAACACTGACCCTAACCTTAAACTTTAACTCTAAGCCTAACCCTTAACCCTACAGTAAGGAAGACCCTTAATGCTAATGGGATCCCTTATCCCTAACCCTAACACTACAGCTAAAAATAACCCTAACCTTTGATGCTTAAACCTAACCCCTAACACTTACTTTAACCCCAAACCCTAACCCTAATCCTAAGCATTAAACCTAACCCTATCTCTTAACCCTAACGCTAGCCCTTACCCTAACGCCTAGATCTAACCCTAAATCTAACCTACCGCCTAATCCTAACCTTAAGCCCTAATGCTAACTCTAACCCTGAACCCTAAACCTACCCGTAACCCTTAACACTAACCCTATCCGTGAACCTTAACCCTGACCCTAACCATTACCCGCACTCAAGCGTTTAACCCTGACTCTACCCCTAATCCTTAATGCTAACCCTAACACTAAACCCTAACCCTAAGCCCAACACTTAACCCTAATCCTATCCCTTAACCCTAACCCTAATGCTAACCCCTAAACGTAACCCTCACCGTGACCAGTAAACCTAACCCTAACCTCTAATACAAACCATAGCACATAACTCTAACCCTAAAACTAACCCTAACCCTAACCCTAACCATAAACCCTAACTCTTAACCTTAACCCTAAGCGTTAACTCTCACGCTAACCTTTAATCCTAACCCTAATCCTAATCTTCAACCCTAAACCTAACACTTAACCCTAACCCTGTACCTAACCCTAACCCCTCTTCTTAACCCTAACCGTAAACCTCAACCCTAAACCAAAGTGTAACCGTTAAACTTAAGAGTAACCTTTAACCCTAACCCTAATCCCTAACCCTAAGCCCTCACCATAACACTAAACATCATCCTTAACCCTAACCAAAATCCTAACCCTAAATCTAATTCTCAGACTTCTTGCTTTCTTAGAGTTTAGAAAGCCTGCAATGATCCCATGCCATGCGTGAAAGGAGGCTCTACCACTGTGTCCTGCATGAAACCCACGGGCCCACACCCAGAGTATGATAGAGTGGGTTCCCAGGAACAATCCCAGCCCCCTAAACTCCCCCCGCCCACCTAATGCAGACAGGGCCCGTGCGCTAAGCATAAACAATACCTTTAACAGATAACCCTAACCCTGAACATAACACCCAACCCTGTTCCTATTTCTCCCCTTAACACGTAACCTCCCCGTGCGCCTAACTTTAACCTCTTATCCTAACGTTAATGCATAACCCATTTCCTGAGAACAACCCCTATCCCATAATTCTAACCCTACCTCCTAGTCATCACTGTGACACCTAATCGCTAACCCTAATTCTAAACCGCTAACCCTAACTGTAACCCTACCTACAACGCTAACACTGACAGTAACCCTTACTTCTAACCCCAACGCTATGCCTCACAAAATCCCTAACCCTTGACCCTAACCCTTCACCCTAACCCCTAAGCCTTTCCCTAACCCTTAACCCTAATCCTAATCTTAACCATTAACCTAACCCTAGCTCTTGAAGCTAACCCTAAACCTTACCCTCACGACTAGACCTAACCCTGACACTAACCTAACACCTAACCCTAACCAGAACCCCTAAAGCTAACCCTGAACCCTATCCCTAACCCTAGCAGTAAACTTTAACCCTAAACCTAAGCCCAACCCGTAACCCTAATCCTATCCTTTTACCCTAAAACTAACCCCTAAACCTAACCCCTATACCTCACCCTAACTCTAACCCCAATCCTAATTCTAACCATACCCCTTCATAAAACACTAACTCCTAACCGCTAACCCTAACACTAACCAAAAACCCTAATCACTAATCCCTATCCCTAACGCTTGACCATTACCCTAACCGTTAACCCTCACCCTAAATCTTAACACTGACCCTAACCTTAACCTTTAACTCTAAGCCTAAACCTTAACCCTACAGTAAGGAAGACCCTTAATGCTAATGGGATCCCTTATCCCTAACCCTAACACTACAGCTAAAAATAACCCTAACCTTGGATCCTTAAACCTAACCCGTAACACTTACTTTAACCCCAAACCCTAACCCTAATCCTAAGCATTAAACATAATCCTATCTCTTAAACCTAACGGTAGCCTTTACCCTAACGCCTAGATCTAACCCTAAATCTAACCTACCGCCTAATCCTAACCTTAAGCCCTAATGCTAACTCTAACCCTGAACCCTAAACCTACCCGTAACCCTTAACACTAACCCTATCCGTGAACCTTAACCCTGACCCTAACCATTACCCGCACCCAAGCATTTAACCCTGACCCTACCCCTAGTCCTTAATGATAACCCTAACACTAAACCCGAACCCTAAGCCCAACACTTAACCCTAATCCTATCCCTTAACCCGAACCCTCACCCTAACCCTAATGCTAACCCCTAAACATAACCCTAACCGTGACCAGTAAACCTAAACCTAACCTCTAACACAAACCATAGCACATAACTCTAACCCTAAAACTAACCCTAACCCTAACCCTAAACCCTAACTCTTAACCTTAAACCTAAGCGTTAACTCTCACGCTAACCTTTAATCCTAACCCTAATCCTAATCTTCAACCCTAAACCTAACACTTAACCCTAACCCTGTACCAAACCCTAACCCCTCATCTTAACCCTAACCGTAAACCTCAAACCTAAACCAAAGTGTAACCGTTAAAACTAAGAGTAACCTTTAACCCTAATCCTATTCCCTAACCCTAAGCCCTGATCCTAACACTAAACTTCATCCTTAACCCTAACCAGAATCCTAACCCTAAATCTAATTCTCAGACTTCTTGCTTTCTTAGAGTTTAGAAAGCCTGCAATCCTCCCATGCCATGCGTGAAAGGAGGCTCTACCACTGGGTCCTGCATGAAACCCACGGGCCCATACCCAGAGTATGATAGAGTGGGTTCCCGGGTACAAGCCCAGCCCCCTAAACTCCCCCCGCCCGCCCAATGCAGACAGGGCCCGTGCGCTAAGCATAAACAATACCTTTAACAGATAACCCTAACCCTGAACATAACACCCAACCCTGTTCCTATTTCTCCCCTTAACACGTAAACCTCAAGGTGCGCCTAAATTTAACCTCTTATCCTAACGTTAATGCATAACCCATTTCCTGAGAACAACCCCTATCCCATAATTCTAACCCTATCTCCTAGTCATCACTGTGACACCTAATCCCTAACCCTAATTCCAAACCGCTAACCCTAACCGTAACCCTACCTACTTCCCTAACACTGACAGTAACCCTTACTTCTAACCTCAACGCTATTCCTAACAAAAACCCTAACCCTTTACCCTAACCCTTCACCCTAACCCCTAAGCCTTACCCTAACCCTTAAGCCTAATCCTAATCCTAACCATTAAACCTAACCCTAGCTCTTAAAGCTAACCCTAAACCTTACCCTGACGACTGGACCTAACCCTGACACTAACCTAACACCTAACCCTAACCAGAACCCCTAGAGCTAACCCTGAACCCTATCCCTAACCCTAGCAGTAAACTTTAACCCTAAACCTAAGCCCAACCCGTAACCCTAATCCTATCCTTTTACCCTAAAACTAACCCCTAAACCTAACCCGTATACCTCACCCTCACTCTAACCCCAATCCTAATTCTAACCATACCCCTTCATAAAACACTAACTCCTAACCGATAACCCTAACACTAACCAAAAACCCTAATCTCTAATCCCTAACCCTAACGCTTAACCTTTACCCTAACCGTTAACCCTCACCCTAAATCTTAACACTGACCCTAACCTTAACCTTTAACTCTAAGCCTAACCCTTAACCCTACATTAAGGAAGACCCTTAATGCTAATGGGATCCCTTATCCCTAACCCTAACACTACAGCTAAAAATAACCCTAACCTTGGATCCTTAAACCTAACCCCTAACACTTCCTTTCACCCCAAACCCTAACCCTAATCCTAAGCATTAAATCTAACCCTATCTCTTAAACCTAACGCTAGCCCTTACCCTAACGCCTAGATCTAACCCTAAATCTAACCTACCGCCTAATCCTAACCTTAAGCCCTAATGCTAACTCTAACCCTGAACCCTAAACCTACCCGTAACCCTTAACACTAACCCTATCCGTGAACCTTAACCCTGACCCTAACCATTACCCGCACCCAAGCATTTAATCCTGACCCTAACACTATTCCTTAATGCTAACCCTAACACTAAACCCTAACCCTAAGCCCAACACTTATCCCTAATCCTATCCCTTAACCCTAACCCTAACCCTAATGCTACCCCCTAAACATAACCCTAACCGTGACCAGTAAACCTAACCCTAACCTCTAACACAAACCCTAGCACATAACTCTAACCCTAAAACTAACCCTAACCCTAACCCTAACCCTAAACCCTAACTCTTAACCTTAACCCTAAGCCTTAACTCTCACGCTAACCTTTAATCCTAACCCTAATCCTAATCTTCAACCCTAAACCTAACACTTAACCCTAACCCTGTACCAAACCCTAACCCCTCATCTTAACCCTAACCGTAAACCTCAACCCTAAACCAAAGTGTAACCGTTAAACCTAAGAGTAACCTTTAACCCTAACCCTAATCCCTAACCCTAAGCCCTCACCCTAACACTAAACTTCATCCTTAACCCTAACCAGAATCCTAACCCTAAATCTAATTCTCAGACTTGTTGCTTTCTTAGAGTTTAGAAAGCCTGCAATCCTCCCATGCCATGCGTGAAAGGAGGCTCTACCACTGCGTCCTGCATGAAACCCACGGGCCCATACCCAGAGTATGATAGAGTGGGTTCCCGGGTAGAATCCCAGCCCCCTAAACTCCACCCGCCCGCCCAATGCAGACAGGGCCCATGCGCTAAGCATAAACAATAGCTTTAACAGATAACCCTAACCCTGAACATAACACCCAACCCTGTTCCTATTTCTCCCCTTAACACGTAAACCTCACCGTGCGCCTAACTTTAGCCTCTTATCCTAACGTTAATGCATAACCCATTTCCTGAGAACAACCCCTATCCCATAATTCTAACCCTATCTCCTAGTCATCACTGTGACACCTAATCCCTAACCCTAATTCTAAACCGCTAACCCTAACCGTAACCCTACCTACTACCTTAACACTGACAGTAACCCTTATATCTAACCCCAACGCTATGCCTAACAAAAACCCTAACCCTTGACCCTAACCCTTCACCCTAACCCCTAAGCCTTACCCTAACCCTTAACCCTAATCCTAATCCTAACCATTAAACCTAACCCTAGCTCTTAAAGCTAACCCTAAACCTTACCCTCATGACTAGACCTAACCCTGACACTAACCTAACACCTAACCCTAACCAGAACCCCTAAAGCTAACCCTGAACCCTATCCCTAACCCTAGCAGTAAACTTTAACCCTAAACCTAAGCCCAACCCGTAACCCTAATCCTATCCTTTTACCCTAAAACTAACCCCTAAACCTAACCCCTATACCTCACCCTAACTCTAACCCCAATCCTAATTCTAACCATACCCCTTCATAAAACACTAACTCCTAACCACTAACCCTAACACTAACCAAAAACCCTAATCACTAATACCTAACCCTAACGCTTAACCTTTACCCTAACCGTTAACCCTCACCCTAAATCTTAACACTGAACCTAACCTTAACCTTTAACTCTAAGCCTAACCCTTAACCCTACAGGAAGGAAGACCCTTAATGCTAATGGGATCCCTTATCCCTAACCCTAACACTACAGCTAAAAATAACCCTAACCTTGGATCCTTAAACCGAACCCCTAACACTTACTTTAACCCCAAACCCTAACCCTAATCCTAAGCATTAAACCTAACCCTATCTCTTAACCCTAACGCTAGCCCTTACCCTAACGCCTAGATCTAACCCTAAATCTAACCTACCGCCTAATCCTAAACTTAAGCCCTAATGCTAACTCTAACCCTGAACCCTAAACCTACCCGTAACCCTTAACACTAACCCTATCCATGAACCTTAACCCTGACCCTAACCATTACCCGCACCCAAGCATTTAACCCTGACCCTAACCCTAATCCTTACTGCTAAGCCTAACACTAAACCCTAACCCTAAGCCCAACACTTATCCCTAATCCTATCCCTGAACCCTTACCCTAACCCTAATGCTACCCCCTAAACGTAACCCTAACCGTCACCAGTAAACCTAACCCTAACCTCTAACACAAACCATAGCACATAACTCTAACCCTAAAACTAACCCTAACCCTAAACTTAACCCTAAACCCTAACTCTTAACCTTAACCCTAAGCGTTAACTCTCACGCTAACCTTTAATCCTAACCCTAATCCTAATCTTCAACCCTAAACCTAACACTTAACCCTAACCCTGTACCAAACCCTATCCCCTCATCTTAACCCTAACCGTAAACCTCAACCCTAAACCAAAGTGTAACCGTTAAACCTAAGAGTAACCTTTAACCCTAACCTTAATCCCTAACCCTAAGCCCTCACCCTAACACTAAACTTCATCCTTAACCCTAACCAGAATCCTAACCCTAAATCTAATTCTCAGACTTCTTGCTTTCTTAGAGTTTAGAAAGCCTGCAATCCTCCCATGCCATGCGTGAAAGGAGGCTCTACCACTGTGTCCTGCATGAAACCCACGGGCCCATACCCAGAGTATGATAGAGTGGGTTCCCGGGTACAATCCCAGCCCCCTTAACTCGCCCCGCCCGCCTAATGCAGACAGGGCCCGTGTGCTAAGCATAAACAATACCTTTAACAGATAACCCTAACCCTGAACATAACACCCAACCCTGTTCCTATTTCTCCCCTTAACACGTAAACCTCACCGTGCGCCTAACTGTAACCTCTTTTCCTAACGTTAATGCATAACCCATTTCCTGAGAACAACCCCTATCCCATAATTCTAACTCTATCTCCTAGTCATCACTGTGACACCTAATCCCTAACCCTAATTCTAAACCGCTAACCCTAACCGTAACCCTACCTACAACCCTAACACTGACAGTAACCCTTATTTCTAACCCCAATGCTATGCCTAACAAAAACCCTAACCCTTGACCCTAACCCTTCACCCTAACCCCTAAGCCTTACCCTAACCCTTAACCCTAATCCTAATCCTAACCATTAAACCTAACCCTAGCTCTTAAAGCTAACCCTAAACCTTACCCTCACGACTAGACCTAACCCTGACACTAACCTAACACCTAACCCTAACCAGAACCCCTAAAGCTAACCCTGAACCCTATCCCTAACCCTAGCAGTAAACTCTAACCCTAAACCTAAGCCCAACCCGTAACCCTAATCCTATACTTTTGCTCTAAAACTAACCCCTAAACCTAACCCCTATACCTCACCCTCACTCTAACCCCAATCCTAATTCTAACCATACCCCTTCATAAAACACTAACTCCTAACCGCTAACCCTAACACTAACCAAAAACCCTAATCACTAATCCCTAACCCTAACGCTTAACCTTTACCCTAACCGTGAACCCTCACCCTAAATCTTAACACTGACCCTAACCTTAACCTTTAACTCTAAGTCTAACCCTTAACCCTACAGTAAGGAAGACCCTTAATGCTAATGGGATCCCTTATCCCTAACCCTAACACTACAGCTAAAAATAACCCTGACCTTGGATCCTTAAACCTAACCCCTAACACTTACTTTCACCCCAAACCCTAACCCTAATCCTAAGCATTAAACCTAACCCTATCTCTTAACCTTAACGCTAGCCCTTACCCTAACGCCTAGATCTAACCCTAAATCTAACCTACCGCCTAATCCTAACCTTAAGCCCTAATGCTAACTCTAACCCTGAACCCTAAACCTACCCGGAACCCTTAACACTAACCCTATCCGTGAACCTTAACCCTGACCCTAACCATTACCCGCACCCAAGCATTTAACCCTGACCCTAACCCTAATCCTTACTGCTAAGCCTAACACTAAACCCTAACCCTAAGCCCAACAGTTATCCCTAATCCTATCCCTTAACCCTATCCCTAACCCTAAGGCTACCCCCTAAACGTAACCCTAACCGTGACCAGTAAACCTAACCCTAACCTCTTACACAAACCATAGCACATAACTCTATCCCTAAAACTAACCCTAACCCTAACCCTAAACCCTAACTCTTAACCTTAACCCTAAGCGTTAACTCTCACGCTAACCTTTAATCCTAACCCTAATCCTAATCTTCAACCCTAAACCTAGCACTTAACCCTAACCCTGTACCAAACCCTAACCCCTCATCTTAACCCTAACCGTAAACCTCAACCCTAAATCAAAGTGTAACCGTTAAACCTAAGAGTAACCTTTAACCCTAACCCTAATCCCTAACCCTAAGCCATCACCCTAACATTAATCTTCATCCTTAACCCTAAGCAGAATCCTAACCCTAAATCTAATTCTCAGACTTCTTGCTTTCTTAGAGTTTAGAAAGCCTGCAATCCTCCCATGCCATGCCTGAAAGAAGGCACTACCACTGTGTCCTGCATGAAACCCACGGGCCCATACCCAGAGTATGATAGAGTGGGTTCCCGGGTACAATCACAGCCCCCTAAACTCCCCCCGCCCGCCTAATGCGGACAGGGCCCGTGCGCTAAGCATAAACAATACCTTTAACAGATAACCCTAACCCTGAACGTAACACCCAACCCTGTTCCTATTTCTCCCCTTAACACGTAAACCTCACCGTGCGCCTAACTTTAGCCTCTTATCCTAACGTTAATGCATAACCCATTTCCTGAGAACAACCCCTATCCCATAATTCTAACCCTATCTCCTAGTCATCACTGTGACACCTAATCCCTAACCCTAATTCCAAACCGCTAACCCTAACCGTAACCCTACCTATAACCCTAACACTGACAGTAACCCTTACTTCTAACCCCAACGCTATGCCTAACAAAAACCCTAACCCTTCACCCTAACCCTTCACCCTAACCCCTAAGCCTTACCCTAACCCTTAACCCTAATCCTAATCCTAACCATTAAACCTAACCCTAGTTCTTAAAGCTAACCCTAAACCTTACCCTCATGACTAGACCTAACCCTGACACTAACCTAACACCTAACCCTAACCAGAACCCCTAAAGCTAACCCTGAACCCTATCCCTAACCCTAGCAGTAAACTTTAACCCTAAACCTAAGCCCAACCCGTAACCCTAATCCTATACTTTTGCTCTAAAACTAACCCCTAAACCTAACCCCTATACCTCACCCTAACTCTAACCCCAATCCTAATTCTAACCATACCCCTTCATAAAACACTAACTCCTAACCGCTAACCCTAACACTAACCAAAAACCCTAATCACTAATCCCTAACCCTAACGCTTAACCTTTACCCTAACCGTTAACCCTCACCCTAAATCTTAACACTGACCCTAACCTTAACCTTTAACTCTAAGCCTAACCCTTAACCCTACAGTAAGGAAGACCGTTAATGCTAATGGGATCCCTTATCCCTAACCCTAACACTACAGCTAAAAATAACCCTAACCTTGGATCCTTAAACCTAACCCCTAACACTTACTTTCACCCCAAACCCTAACCCTAATCCTAAGCATTAAACCTAACTCTATCTCTTAACCCTAACGCTAGCCCTTACCCTAACGCCTAGATCTAACCCTAAATCTAACCTACGGCCTAATCTTAACCTTAAGCCCTAATGCTAACTCTAACCCTGGACCCTAAACCTACCCGTAACCCTTAACACTAACCCTATCCGTGAGCCTTAAACCTGACCCTAACCATTACCCGCACCCAAGCATTTAACCCTGACCCTAACCCTAATCCTTACTGCTAAGCCTAACACTAAACCCTAACCCTAAGCCCAACAGTTATCCCTAATCCTATCCCTTAACCCTAACCCTAACCCTAATGCTACCCCCTAAACGTAACCCTAACCGTGACCAGTAAACCTAACCCTAACCTCTAACACAAACCATAGCACATAACTCTATCCCTAAAACTAACCCTAACCCTAACCCTAAACCCTAACTCTTAACCTTAACCCCAAGTGTTAACTCTCACGCTAACCTTTAATCCTAACCCTAATCCTAATCTTCAACCCTAAACCTAACACTTAACCCTAACCCTGTACCAAACCCTAACCCCTCATCTTAACCCTAACCGTAAACCTCAACCCTAAACCAAAGTGTAACCGTTAAACCTAAGAGTAACCTTTAACCCTAACCCTAATCCCTAACCCAAAGCCCTCACCCTAACACTAAACTTCATCCTTAACCCTAACCAGAATCCTAACCCTAAATCTAATTCTCAGACTTGTTGCTTTCTTAGAGTTTAGAAAGCCTGCAATCCTCCCATGCCATGCGTGAAAGGAGGCTCTACCACTGTGTCCTGCATGAAACCCACGGGCCCATACCCAGAGTATGATAGAGTGGGTTCCCGGGTACAATCCCAGCCCCCTAAACTCCCCCCGCCCGCCTAATGCGGACAGGGCCCATGCGCTAAGCATAAACAATACCTTTAACAGATAACCCTAACCCTGAACGTAACACCCAACCCTGTTCCTATTTCTCCCCTTAACACGTAAACCTCACCGTGCGCCTAACTTTAACCTCTTATCCTAACGTTAATGCATAACCCATTTCCTGAGAACAACCCCTATCCCATAATTCTAACCCTATCTCCTAGTCATCACTGTGACACCTAATCCCTAACCCTAATTCCAAACCGCTAACCCTAACCGTAACCCTACCTACAACCCTAACACTGACAGTAACCCTTACTTCTAACCCCAACGCTATGCCTAACAAAAACCCTAACCCTTCACCCTAACCCTTCACCCTAACCCCTAAGCCTTACCCTAACCCTTAACCCTAATCCTAATCCTAACCATTAAACCTAACCCTAGCTCTTAAAGCTAACCCTAAACCTTACCCTCATGACTAGACCTAACCCTGACACTAACCTAACACCTAACCCTAACCAGAACCCCTAAAGCTAACCCTGAACCCTATCCCTAACCCTAGCAGTAAACTTTAACCCTAAACCTAAGCCCAACCCGTAACCCTAATCCTATCCTTTTGCTCTAAAACTAACCCCTAAACCTAACCCCTATACCTCACCCTAACTCTAACCCCAATCCTAATTCTAACCATACCCCTTCCTAAAACACTAACTCCTAACCGCTAACCCTAACACTAACCAAAAACCCTAATCACTAATCCCTAACCCTAACGCTTAACCTTTACCCTAAGAAGTAGGAGAGTCATATATATGAACGGTTACATTCACGCAGAGAAAGAAACTGTTGGGTGGTGTATGTACGCATGTTAATCTATACTTTGGAGGAAGTTCGAGAGTCATATCTGGGGAAAATTGCAGTCACTTAGAGAAAGCAACAATCCGGGGCCGTTTTGTAGATCTGCTAAATTCTATTTTGGAAGAAGAGTGAAATTCATATGTGGGAACGCTTATGTTCACTCAGAGAAATCAACGATCGGGCAGTGTTTCGTTGGGATGCTAAAGTGTAGTTTGGAAGCAGTTCGCGAGTCTTATATAAGAAAGCTTACAGTCACCTAGAGAAAGTAACTCTCGGCAGATTGTTTCTAAGCGTGCTAAACTCTAATTTGCATCAATTGTGAGAGTCAAACATGGGAACGCTTACATTCACTCAGAGAACGCAACGTTTGGGTGGTGGTTTGTAAGCATTCTAAACTGTATTTTGGAGGAAGTAGGAGAGTCATATATACGAATGCTTACATTCACGCAGAGAAAGCAACTCTGTGATCGTATTTTGTTGGCATGCTAAACTGTGGTTTGGAAGAAGTTCGAGAGCCTTATATAGGAAAGATTACAGTGACACAGAGAAAACAACTCTCTGTAGTTTCTTCGTAGGTCTACTAAACTGTAATTTGGATGATGTGTGAGAACGCTTGCATTCACTCAGAGAAAGAACTTTGTCGTGGTGGTTTGTAGGAATAACAACTGTAGTTCGAAGAAGTAGGAGAGTCATATATGAACGGTTACATTCACGCAGACAAACCAGCTATGGAGTGATGTGTGTATGTCTACTAAACTATAGTTTGGAGGATGTTCGAGAGTCATATCTGGAAAGCTTACAGTCATTTAGAGAAAGAAACTCTCGGGGGGTGGTTCGTAGGCCTGCTAAACTCTATTTTCAAAGAAGTGTTAAAATCATATACAGGAACGCTTACATTCACTCAGAGAAAGCAACGTTGGGGTGGCCGTTTGTGAGCATACTAAACTCTACTTTGGAAGAGGTACAAGAGACATAAATACGAACGCTTACATTAACACAGAGAAAGCAAATACGGGGTGCTGTAGTGCAGGCATGCTAAACTATAGATTGGAAGAAGTTCGAAAGCTGACAGTCACTTAGAGAAAGCAACTCTTGGCGGGTGATTTTTTAAGTCTGCTAAATTGTATTTTGAAAGACGTGTCAGAGTCTTATATACAAACGCTTACATTCATGCGTAGAAAGAAACTATGGGGTGATGTGTTGTGGGGATGCTAAACTGCAGTTTGGAAGAAGTTCGAGAGTGTTATGTAGGATAGCTTACAGTCACCTAGAGAAAGCAACACTCAGGAGAGCTTTGCAAGCCTGCTAAACTCTAACAAGCAGCGATTGTGAGAGTCAAACATGGGAACGCTTACATTCACTCAGAGAACACAATGTTTGGGTGGTGGTTTGTAGGCATAATAACTGTAGTTCGGAAGAAGTAGGAGAGTCATATATGAACGGTTACATTCACGCAGAGAAAGCAACTGTTGGGTGGCGTATGTATGCATGCTAATCTGTAGTTTGGAGGAATTTCGAGAGTCATATCTGGGGAAAATTACAGTCACTTAGAGAAAGCAACCATCGGGGGCCATTTTGTAGATCTGCTAAATTCTATTTTGAAAGAAGAATGAGAGTCATATATGGGAACGCTTATGATCACGAAGAGAAATCAACTATGGGGCGGTGTTTTTTTGGCATGCTAAACTGTAGTTTGGAAGAAGTTCGCGAGTCTTACATAGGAAAGTTTACAGTCACCCAGAGAAAGCAACTCTCGGGAGATTGTTTCTAAGCATGCTAAATTCTAGATTGCATCAATTGTGAGAGTCAAACATGGGAATGCTTACATTGACTCAGAGAACGCAACGTTTGGGTGGTGGTTTGTAAGCATTCTAAACTGTATTTTGGAGGAAGTAGGAGAGTCATATATACGAATGCTTACATTCACGCAGAGAAAGCAACTCTGTGATCGTATTTTGTTGGCATGCTAAACTGTGGTTTGGAAGAAGTTCGAGAGCCTTACATAGGAAAGATTACAGTGACACAGAGAAAAACAAATCTCTGTAGTTTGTTGGTAGGTCTGCTAAACTGTAATTTGGATGAAGTGTGAGAACGCTTGCATTCACTCACAGAAAGAACGTTGTCGTGATGGTTTGTAGGAATAAATGCTGTAGTTCAAAAGAAGTAGGAGAGTCATATATGAACGGTTACATTCACGCAGAGAAAGCAACTGTGGGGTGGCCTATGTAATCATCATAATCTAGTTTGGAGGAAGTTCGAGAGTCATATGTGGGAAAAATTAAAGTCACCTAGAGAATTGGAACCATCGGGTGTTGTGTAGGTCTGCTAAATTCTCTTTTGGAAGAAGAGTGAGAGTCATATATGGGAACGCTTATGTTCACTCAGAGAAATCAACGATGGGGCGCTGTATTGTTGGCATGCTAAACTGTAGTTTGGAAGAAGTTCGAGAGTCTTATATAGGAAAGTTTACAGTCACCTAAAGAAAGCAACTCACAGGAGGTGGTTTGTGGGCCGCTAAACTCTAATTTGGATGAAGTGAAAGAGGCATACATGGATACGCTTCATTCACTCAGAGAAAGGTAAATTTGGGTGCCGGTTTGTAGGTATACTAACTCCAGTTTGGAAGAAGTACGAGAGTCATATATATGAACGATTATATGGACGCAGAGAAAGCAACTATGGGGTGGTGTTTTGTAGGCATGATAAAATATAATTTGGAAGAAGTTCGAAAGCTGACAGTGACTTAGAGAAAGCAACTCTTGGCGGTTGATTTTGAGGTCTGCTAAATTGTATTTTGATAGAAGTACAAGAGTCATATATAAAATCGCTTATATTTATGCTGAGAAAGAAACTATGTGGTGATGTTTTGTTGGCGTGCTGAAATGTAGTTTCGAAGAAGTTCGACAGTCTTTTATAGGAAAGCTTACAAGTCCCAGAGGAAGCAACTTTCGAGAGATAGTTTGTAAGCCTGCTAAACTCTACTTTGCATCATTTGGAACAGTCATACTTGGGAACGCTAACATTCTCTCAGAGAACGCAACGTTTGGTTGGTTGTTTGTAAGCATACTAAACTGTATTTTGGAAGAAGTAGCAGAGTCATATATATGAGTGCTTACATTCACGCAGAGAGGGCAACTATGGGGTGGTGTTTTGTAGGCATGCAAATCTCTAGTTGCGAAGAAGTTAAGAGTAATAGGAAAGCTTACAGTCTCACAGAGAAAGCAACCCTTGGGGGCCGGTTTGTAGTTCTGCTAAATTCTATTTTGGATGAAGTGTGAATCATAAATGGGAACGCTAACATTCACTCAGAGAAAGCAAGGTTGCGGTGGTGATTTTTAGTCACACTAAACTGGAGTTTGGAGGAAGTACGAGAATAAAAGAATGCTTACATTCACTCAGAAAAAGCAACGTTGGGGAGGTGGTTGGTAGGTGTACTATACTTTGGAAGAAGTACGAGCGTGATGCATAGGAACGCTTACATTCACGCAAACTATGGGGTGGCCTTTTGTTGGCATGCTAAACTATGTCCCAAAGTCATATATAGGAAAGCTTATAGTGAGAGAAAGCAACTCTCGGGCGGTGTTTTGTAGGTCCGGCAAATTGCATTTTGAAAGCAGTCCGAGATTCATATAAGGGAAGGCCTATATCCACTCAGAGAAAGCAATGTTAGGCTGGTGGTTTGTAGGCATACTAAACTGTATTTTGGAACTCATATGTATGACTCTCACACTTGATCCAAATTAGAGTTCACCAGGCCTATAAACCACATCCTGAGAGTTGCTTTCTCTAGGTGAATGTAAGCTTTCCTATGTAAAACTCTCGAACTTCTTCCAAACTAAAGTTTAGCATGCCAACAATACACCACCGCATCGTTGCTTTCTCTGAGTGAACATAAGCATTCCCTTATATGAATCACTTTTTCCAAAATAGAATTTAGCAGACCTACAAACCAGTCCCCGATGGTTGATTTAGCTATGTGACTGTAATTTTCCCCAGATATGACTCTCAAACTTCCTCCAAAGTATAGATTAACATGCGTACATACACCACCCAACAGTTTCTTTCTCTGCGTGAATGTAACTGTTCATATATATGACTCTCCTACTTCTTCCGACCTATAGTTATTATGCCTACAAACCACCACCCAAACGTTGTGTTCTCTCCGTGAATGTAAGCTTTCCCATATTTGACTCTCACAATTGCTGCTAATTAGTGTTTAGAGGCTTGCAAAGCTGTCCCGAGTGTTGTTTTCTCTAGGTGACTGTAGCTATCCTATATAACACTCTGGAAGTCCTTTCAAACTGCAGTTTAGCATGCCAACAACACATCACCCCATAGTTTCTTTCTCTGCATAAATGTAAGCGTTTGTATATATGACTCTTGTACGTCTTTCAAAATACAATTTAGCAGACCTAAAAATCACCCGCCAAGAGTTGCTTTCTCTAAGTGACTGTCAGCTTTCGAACTTGTTCCAATCTATAGTTTAGCATGCCTGCACTACAGCACCCCGTATTTGCTTTCTCTGTGTTAATGTAAGCGTTCCTATGTATGTCTCTCGTACCTCTTCCAAAGTAGAGTTTAGTATGCTCAAAAACGGCCACCCCAACGTTGCTTTCTCTGAGTGAATGTAAGCGTTCCTGTATATGATTCGAACACTTCATTGAAAATAGAGTTTAGCAGGCCTACGAACCACCCCCAGAGAGTTGCTTTCTCTAAATGACTGTAAGCTTTCCAGATATGACTCTCGAACATCCTCCAATCTATCGTTTAGTAGGCATACAAACATCACTCCATAGTTGCTTTCTCTGCATGAATGTAAGCGTTCCTATAAATGATTCTCGTCCTTCTTCCAAACTAGAGTTTAGTATGCCTACAAACCACAACCCCATCGTTGATTTCTCCGAGTGAATATACCCAGTCCCCCATATGACTCTCCCCCTTCTTCCAAAGTAGAGTTTTGCAGGCCTACAAATCATCCCCCGAAAGTTGGTTTCTATAAATGACGGTACGCTTTCCTATATATTACTCTTTAACTTCTTGCAAAATAGAGATTTGCATGGCTACAAAAAAGCCACCCCATAATTGCTTTCTCTGCATGAATGTAAGCGTTCCCATATATCATTCTCCTACTTCTTCCAAACTAGAGTTCAGTACGCCTACAAACGACCACACCATCGTTGCTTTCTCTGAGTGAATGTAAGCCTTCCCATATATGACTCTCACTCTGAAACCAAAATAGAGTTTGGCACACCTACATTCCACACCCAGAGATTTGCTTTAAGCGACTCTAAGCTTTCTTATATGTGATTCTCAAACTTCGTCCAAACTAGAGTTTAGCATGCCTAGAAACCACCCCACAGTTGCTTTCTCTGCATGAATGTAAGCGTTCATATACATGACTCTCGTACTTCCTCCAAAATACAGTTTAGAATGCCTACAAACCACCACCCAAACGTTGCGTTCTCTGAATGAATGAAAGCATTCCCATGTTTGACTCTCACAATTGATGCAAAGTAGAGTTTAGCAGGCCAAGAAAGGCTCTCCCGAGAGTTGCTTTCTCTAGGTGACTGTAAGCTTTCCTAAATAAGACTCTCCAACTTCTTCCAAACTACAGGTTAACATGCCCACAAAACATCACCCCATGGTTTTTTCTTTGCATGAATGTAAGCATTAGTATATATGACTCTGGTACTTCTTTCAAAATACAATTTAGCAGACCTAAAAATCACCCACCAAGAGTTGCTTTCTCTAAATGACTGTTCAGGTTTGGAACTTCTTCCAAACTATAGCATGCTTACAAAACACCACCCCGTAGTTGCTTTCTCTGTGTGAATGTAAGCCTTCCCAAATATCATTCTCGTACTTCTTCCAAACTATTTAGTATGCCTACAAAACCCACCCCAGTGTTGTTTCTCTGAGGGAATGTAAGCGGTCCCATGTTTGACTCTCACACTTCATCCAAATTAGAGTTTAGCATGTGTACAAAAAAAATCTCCCGAGAGTTGCTTTCCCTAGGTGACGGTAATCTTTCCTGTATAAGGTTCTCCAACTTCTTCCAAACTGCAGTTTAGCATGCCTACAAAACCTGATGCCATAAGTGCTTTCTCTGTGTGAATGTAAGTGTTCCTATATAGGACTCTCGTACTTCTTCCAAACTACAGTTTAGTATGCCCTACAAACCACCACCCAAACGTTGTTTTCTCTGAGTGAATGTAAGCGTTCCCATATATGACTCTCACACTTCAACCAAAATAACTATTTCAACCAAAATAACTCTACATTCCACACCCAGAGAGTTGCTTTCTCTACGTGACTTTAAACTTTCTATATATATGACTCTCAAACTTCGTCCAAACTAGAGTTTTGCACCCTACAAAACACCACCCCATAGTTGCATTCGGTGCCGGAATGTAAGCGATTCTACATGTGATTCTCTTGCTTTTTCCAAATTACAGGTTAGTATGCCTAGGAACCAAAACCACAACGTTGCTTTCACTGAGTTCCCATATATTATTCTAACACTTCATTGAAAATAGAGTTTAGCAGGCCTACGAAACACCCCCGAGGGTTGCTTTCTCTAAGTGACTGTAAGCTTCCCAGATATGGCTCTCGAACTTCCTCCAAACTATATTTTAGTAGGCATACAAACATCACTCCATAGTTGCTTTCTCTGCG
Source organism: Eulemur rufifrons (assembly GCF_041146395.1). NCBI lineage: Eukaryota > Metazoa > Chordata > Mammalia > Primates > Lemuridae > Eulemur > Eulemur rufifrons. Next base: position 286,749 of record NW_027182935.1, read on the forward strand.
TGAAGGTAAGCTTTCCTATATACGATTCTCGTACTTCTTCCAAACTAGAGTTGACTATGCCTACAAATCACAATCCCATCGTTGATTTCTCTGAGTGAATGCACGCGGTCCCCAATATGACTCTCTCCCACTTCCAAACTGGAGTTTTGCAGGTGTACAAAACATCCCCCGAGAGTTGGTTTCTATGACTGTACCCTTTCCTATATATTACTCCTTAACTTCTTCCAATCTAGAGATTAGCATGGCTACAAAAACGCCACCCCATAATTGCTTTCTCTACGCGAATGTAAGCGTTCCCATATATCATTCTCCTACTTCTTCCAAACTAGAGTTTAGTATGCCTACAAACCACCACACCGTCGTTGCTTTCTCTGAGGGAATGTAAGCCTTCCCATATATGACTCTCACTCTTAAACCAAAATAGAGTTTAGCAGGCCTACATTCCACACCCAGAGATTTGCTTTCTCTAAGTGACTCTAAGCTTTCTTATATGTGATTCTCAAACTTCGTCCAAACTAGAGTTTAGCATGCCTATAAAACACCACCCCATAGTTACTTTCAGTGCGTCAAAATGTATGTGCTCCTATATGTGATTCTCGTGCTTCTTCCAAACTGCAGTTTAGTAAGCCTACAAACAACCCCATCATTGCTTTCTCTGAGTGAATGTAAGCGTTCTCATATATGACTCTCACACTTCAACCAAAACAGGGTTTTGCAGGCCTACAAACCACCCGCCAAAACTTGCTTTTTCAAAGTGGCTGTTACCTTTCCTATATAGGACTCTGGAACTTCTCCCAAGCTAGACTTTAATATGTCTACCTGACACTACTCCGTAGTTGCTCTCGCTGTGTGAATGTAAGCGTTCCTATATATGAGTCTTGTACCTCTTCTTAACTAACATCTGGCATGCCAAAATAACACTCCCCCATAGTTGCTTTCTTTGAGTCAATGTAAACATTCCTATATATGTCTCTCGCACTTCTTCCAAACTAGAGTTGAATAAGTCTACAAACCAATCCCCGACAGCTGTTTTCTCTGAACGAATTTAAGCGTTCCTATATATGACTATGGCACTTCCTCCAAACTAGAGTTTAGAAAGCCTACACTCCACCCCTGTTCGTTGCTTTCTCTAAGTTACTGTAAGTTTTCCTATACATGGCTCTCAAAATTTTCCAAACTAGAGTTAGCATGCCTACTATACACCTACACATAATTGCTTTGTCTGAGTGAATATAAGCCTTCCTATATATGACTGTCGCACTTTTTCCAAATTAGAGTGTAGCCAGCCTGGAAAGCACCCCTTATAGTTGCTTTCATTGAGTGAATGTTAACATTCCTATGTATAACTCTCGCAACTTTTCCAATCTAAGATTTTAGCAATGCTACAAATCCCCCGCTGAGAGTTCCTATACATAACTGTCCTCTTTTTCCAAGCTAGAGTTTAGGAAGCCTAGAATCCGTCCCCCCGTAGACGCTTTATGTGAACGTAAGCGTTCCTATATATGACTCTCGCCTTCCTCCAAACTAGAGCTTAGCAAGCCTACAAACCAACTCCCTATAATTGCTTTCTCTGAATGAATGATATCGTTCCTATATAAGACTCTCGAACTTCTTCCAAACCAGAGTTTAACAAGCCAAAAAAGCACCCCCCATAGATGCTTCCTCTAACTCAAGGCTAATATTCCTATATATGATTCAGCTTCTTCATCCAAACTAGAGTAAGGCAAGCCTACAAATCACACATCAATAGTTGCTTTCTATAAGTAAATGTAAGCATCCCTATATATGACTATAGCAATTCTTCCAAACTGGAGTTTAGCAAGCCTACAGACCCCAGGACTCCACTCCATAGTACCCTGGGCATTGGCGCCTGCCTGTCATGCAGGACATAGGGGCGGACGCTCATCTCAGACACGGCATTGGTGGATTGTAGGCTTTTTTAAGTTTTTGAATTGAAGAACTCTGAGAATTGGAATTCGGTTTAGGGTAAGGTTAGGTGTTAGGGACTAGGATTAGATTTAGGGGTTAGGGTTTTAGGTTAGAATTAGGGTTAGGATTACTGTTAGGGTTAGAGATTAGGATTATGTTTAGTGGTTGGGTTTAGGTTTAGGGTGAGAGGCAAGAGTAAGGGTCAGGGATTAGGGTTACTGTTAGGAGTTAGATTCGGGGCTTACGAAGGGTTTGGTTTAGTGATAGGGTTAGGGCTTACGTTTAACGGTGTGTGTTAGGGCACGGGCCCCGTCTAATGTACGGGGCACTGTGGGTGTGGAGCAAGGCTGCGTCCCCACTTCATCTTACCCTTGGTGTTGGGCTTCAACTGTCACGCAGGACAAAGGCAGAGGCTCATGAAACGCATGGTTAGGATTAAGGTTTAAGGTTAGGGTCAAGGTTGAGGGTTAGGGTGAGGGTTAAGAGTTAGAGTTAGGGTAAGGGGGTTAGGGATAGGGTTAGGGTTAAGGGTTAGGTTTATGGTTCAGGTTTAAGGTTAGCATTAGAGGGTAGGGTTAGTGTAACTGTAGGTCAGTGTTGCGGTTAGATCTCTAGGCATTAGGGTAAAGGTCAGGGTTAGGGTTAAGAGTTAGGGTTAAGTTTAATGGTTAAGGATTGGGATTAGGGTTGAGGGTTAGGGTTAAGATTATGGGTAATGACTCAGGATCAAAGGTTAGGGTTATTTTTAGGCGTAGGGTTAGCGTAAGGGGTTAGGGTTAGTGTTAGTGTTGTTGGTAGGGTTAAGGTTAGGGTTGGCGTTTCAGAATTAGGGATTAGGTGTTATGGTTATGGCTAGGAGTTAGCGTTAGATTTACGGTACAGGTCTTGTTCTCAGGGTGTCATGCATTAACGTTAAGATAAGGGGTTAAAGTTAGGGTTACGGTGAGCTTTACCTGTTAAGGTGAGCAGTAGGATCAGGGTTAGGTGTTATGTTCTGGGTTAGGGTTATGGGTGAGGGGTAGGGTTTATCCTTAGGGCACGGGCCCTGTATGCACTAGGAGGCGAAGTTAGGAGTCTGTGATGGTCGCTGGGAACCCACTCTATCGCACGCAGTGTATGGGCCTCTGGGTTTCATGCAGGACACTGTGGCAGAGCGGGCTTTCATGCATGGCTTAGTAGGATTGTAGGCTTTCAAAACTCTGAGAAAGCAAGAAGTCTGAGAATTAGATTTCGGGTTAGGATTACGGCACGATTTAGGGATGAAGATTAGTGGTTAGGGTGAGGGCTTAGGGTTAAGGGTTAGGGTTTGGGTTAGGGTTGCTGGTAGGGTGAAGGTTAGGTTTGACGTTTTAGAATTAGGGATGAGGTGTTACGGTTATGACTATGGTTTAGGATTAGAATTACGGGATAGGGCTTCTTCTCAAGGTGTTATGCATTCACGTTAAGTTAAGGGGCTAAGTTAGGGTTATGGGGAGGTTTATGTTTTAAGGTGAGCAATAGGATCAGGGTTAGGTGTTATGTTCAGGGTGAGGGTTATCTGTTAGGGGTAGTGTTTATACTTAGCGTACGGGCCCTGTCTGCACTGGGCGGGGGGCGGGGGTTAGGGGGATGGGATTGTCCCCGGGAACACACTCTATCGTACGCTGGGTATGGGCTCCTGGGTTTCATGCAGTACACAGTGGCAGAGCCCCCTTTTACTCATGGCATGGGAGGATTGTAGGCTTTCTAAACTCTGAGAAAGCAAGAACTCTGAGAATTAGATTTAGGGGTAGGATTCTGGTAATGTGTAGGGATGAAGATTAGTGTCAGGGTGGGGTCTTGGGTTAGGGGTTGGGGTTAAAGGTTAGTGTTAGGTTTAACAGTTACAGTTAGGTTTACGGTTAAGTCTCAGGGTTCGGGTTAAGGTTTGGGTTTAGCGTTTGGCACAGGGGTAGGCTTCAGTGTTAGCTTCATGGTTAAAGATTAGGAGTAGGGTTAGTGTGAGGGTTAAGGGTAAGGGTCAAGATTAAGGGTTCAGGTTGGGGTTAGGCTTAGGTTTAGGGTTAGGGGTCAAGGGTTAGGATTAGGGTTAAGTGTTGGGCTTAGGGTTGGGGTTTAGTGTTAAGTTTATCGTTAAGGATTAGGGTTAGGGTCAGGGTTAAATGCTTGGGTGCGGGTAATGGTTAGGGTCAGGGTTAAGGTTTATGGATAGGGTTAGTGTTAAGGGTTTACGGGTAGGTTTAGGGTTCAGGGTTAGAGTTAGCATTAGGGCTTAAGGTTAGGATTAGGTGGTAGGTTAGATTTTAGGGTTAGATCTAGGCGTTAGAGTAAGGGTTAAGAGATAGGGTTAGGTTTAATGCTTAGGATTAGGGTTAGGGTTTCGGGTTAAAGTAAGTGTTAGTGGTTGGGTTTAAGGATCAAAGGTTAGTGTTATTTTTAGCTGTAGTGTTAGGGTTAGGGATAAGGGATAAGGTTGGCGTGAGGGTTTTCCTTACTGTTAGGGTTAAGGTCAGGCTTAGATTAATGGTTAAGGTTAGGGTCAGCGTTAAGGGTTAGGGTGAGGGTTAACGGTTACGGTAAAGGTTAAGCGTTAGTGTTAGGGATTAGCGATTAGGGTTTTTGGTAAGTGTTAGGGTTAGGAGTTAGTGTTTTATGAAGGGGTATGGTTAGAATTAGGATTGGGGTTAGTCTTAGGGTTAGGTTTAGGAGTTAGGTTTAGGGTAAAAGGATAGGATTAGGGTTAAGGGTTGGGCTCAGGTTTAGGGTTAAAGTTTAGTGTTAGGGTTAATGTTTAGTGTTATGGTCCAGTTTAAGTGTTAGGGTGAGGGTTAACGGTTAGGATTAGGCTTAGAGGTTGGGGATATAGTGAGGGTTCAGTGTTAGGGTTAGGTTTAGGGTTCAGGGTTAAGGTTAGCTGTAGGGGTTATGGTTAGGGTTAGGTGTTAGGTTAGTGTCAGGGTTAGGTCTAGTCGTGAGGGTAAGGTTTAGGGTTAGCTTTAAGAGCTAGGGTTAGGTTTAATGGTTAGGATTAGGATTACGGTTAAAGGTTAGGGTAATGCTCAGGGGTTAGGGTGAAGGGTTAAGGGTTTTTGTTAGGCATAGCGTTGGGGTTAGAAGTAAGGGTTACTGTCAGTGTCAGGGTTGTAGGCAGGGTTACGGTTAGAGTTAGCGGTTTAGAATTAGGGTTAGGGATTAGGTGTTACAGTGACGACTAGGAGATAGGGTTAGAATTATGGGATAGGGGTTGTTCTCAGGAAATGGGTTATGCACTAACGTTAGGATAAGAGGTTAAAGTTAGGCTCACGGTGAGGTTTACGTGTTAAGGGGAGAAATAGGAACAGGGTTAGGTGTTATGTTCACGGTGAGGGATATCTGTTACAGGTATTGTTTATGCTTAGCTCACGGGCCCTGTCTGCCTTAGGCGGGGGTGGGGGGAGGTTAGGGGACTGGGATTGTCACCAGGATCCTACTGTATCGTACTCTGGGTATGGGCCCGTAGGTTTGATGCAGGACACAGTGGTAGAGCCTCCTTTCACGCATGGCATGGGAGGATTGCAGGCTTTCTAAACTCTAAGAAAGCAAGAAGTCTGAGAATTAGATTTAGGGTTAGGATTCTGGTTAGGGTTAAGGATGAAGTTTAGTGTTAGGGTGAGGGCTTAGGGTTAGGGATTAGGGTTAGGGTTAAAGGTTACTCTTAGGTTTAACGGTTACAGTTCGGTTTAGGGTTGAGGTTTACGGTTAGGGTTAAGATGAGGGGTTAGGGTTTGGTATAGTGTTAGGGTTAGGTACAGGGTTAGGGTTAAGTGTTAGGTTTACGGTTGAAGATTAGGATTAGGGTTAGGATTAAAGGTTAGCGTGAGAGTTAACGGTTAGGGTTAAGGTTAAGAGTTAGGGTTAGGGTTTAGGTTTAGGATTAAGGGTTAGGGTTAGCTTTAGGGTTCGAGTTATGTGTTAGGGTTTGTGTTAGAGGTTAGGGTTAGGTTTACTGGTCACGGTTAGGGTTACGTTTAGGGGTTAGCATTAGGGTTAAGGATTAGGTTTAGGGTAAGGGTTTAGAGTTAGTGTTGGGCTTTAGGCTCGGGGCTTAGGTTCAGGGTCAGGGGTTAGCATTGGTGGTAGGGCTTAGATTTATCGGTCAGTTTAAGGGCACAGGACCTGGTTAATCTACGGTGAGAGGGGTGCGGTCGGAGTCATCATGAAAGCACAACGTCATTCCCTGGGCCCTGGGACAAGATCTACATGCAGGACTCAGGCGGAGCCTCATCTCACACATGGCATGGCTGTATTGTAGGCTTGCTTCACTCGGGAATGGAAGTAGTGTGAGAATTAGGGTTAGGGTTGGGGTTAGGGGTTTCGAGTTAGGGGTTAGGCTTGGAGTCAGGGTTAGGTGCTAGGGATTAGTGGTTAGGTTTAGAGTTAGTGTTACGGGTTAGGTGTTAACTCTGGTTTAGGGGGCCAGGGTAAGGTTTAGGTTTGGAGTTAGCGTTAGGGTTAGGCATTAGGGTTAAGGGATAGGGTTAGGGTTAAGGGTTAGGCTTAGGGTAAGGGTTCAGGTTTAGGGTTAGGGTCAGGGTTAAGGGTTAGGGTGAGGGTTAACAGTTAGGGATAGGGTTAGGGGGTTAGGGATAGGATTAGGTTTAAGGGTTAGGTTTATGGTTCAGGTTTAAGGTTAACATTAGGGGGTTAGGGTTAGTGTTAACTGTAAGTCAGTGTTAGGGTTAGATCTCTAGGCATTAAGGTAAAGGTTAGGTTTAAGGTTAAGTGTTAGGGTTATGTTTAATGGTTAGGCTTGGGATTAGGGTTAAGTGTTAGGGTTAAGGTTAGGGGTTATGACTAAGGATCAACGGTTAGGGTTATTTTTATGCGTAGGGTTAGGGTAAGGTGTTAGTGTTAGTGTTAGTGTTGTTGGTAGGGTTAAGGTTAGGGTTGGCGTTTCAGAATTCGGGATCAGGTGTTATGGTTATGGCTAGGAGTTAGCGTTAGAATTACAGTATAGTGCTTTTTCTCAGGGTGTCATGCATTAACGTTAAGATAAGGTGTTAAAGTTAGGGTTATGGTGAGCTTTACCTCTTAAGGTGAGCAGTATGATCAGGGTTAGGTGTTATGTTCTGGGTTAGTCTTATGGGTGAGGGGTAGGGTTTATGCTCTGGGCACGGGCCCTGTATGCACTAGGAGGCAAAGATAGGGGTCTGTGATGGTCGCTGGTAACCTACTCTATCGTATGCAGTGTATGGGCCTCTGGTTTCCTGCAGGACACTGTCGCAGAGCGGGCTTTCATGCATGGCTTAGTAGGATTGTAGGCTTTCAAAACTCTGAGAAAGCAAGAAGTCTGAGAATTAGATTTCGGGTTAGGATTACGGCACGGTTTGGGATGAAGATTAATGTTAGGGTGAGGGCTTAGGGTTAGGGGTTAGGGTTAGGGTTAGGGTTGATGGTAGGTTGAAGTTTAGGGTTGGCACTTTAGAATATGGATGAGGTGTTATGGTTATGGCTAGGGGTTAGGTTTAGAATTATGGGATAGGGCTTCTTCTTTGGGTGCTATGCATTAACGTTAACATAAGGGGATAAATTAGTGTTATGGTTAGGTTTATGTTTTAAGGTGAGCAACAGGATCAGGGTTAGGTTTTATGTTTGGAGTTAGGGTTATCTGTTAGGGATAGTGTTTTTGCTTAGCGCACGGGCCCTGTCTTCACCAGGAGGGGGGGGTTAGAGACTAGGATTGCCACTGGGAACCCGCTCTATCATGCACTAGTTATGGGCCCCCGGGTTTCTTGCAGGACACAGTGGCAGAGCCTCCTTTTACTCACGACGTGGGAGAATTGTAGGCTTTCTAAACTCTGAGAAAGCAAGAAGTCTGAGAATTAGATTTAGGGGTAGGTTTATGGTAATGTTTAGGGATGAAGGTTAGTGTTAGGGTGCGTTCTTAAGGTCAGTGGTTAGGGTTAAAGGTTAGTGTTAGGTTTAACCGTTACAGTCAGGTTTATGGTTATGTTTTAGGGTTAGGGTTAAGGTTAAGGTTTAGCGTTTGGTACAGTGTTAGGCTTAAGTTTTAGCTTTAGGGTTAAAGATTAGGATTAGGGTTAGGGTTAAGGGCTAGTGTGAGGGTTAATGATAAGGATCAAGACTAAGGCCTAGGGTTTTTGTTAGTGTTAGGAATAAGTCTTCGTGTAGGCTTTAGGGTTAGCGTTAAGTGTTATGGTTAGGGTTAGGTTTAGGGTTCATGGTTAGTGTTATGTTTAGGGGTTAGTGTTAGGGTTAGGGCTTAGGTTTAGGGTAAGGTTTTAGAGTTCGTGTTCAGCGTTACGGTCGGAGCTTATGTTTACCGTTAGGGGTTAGTGTTAGTGTTAGGGCTGAGATTTAGCTTTTAGTTTAAGGGCACAGGACCTGTTTTATCTACGGTGAGAAGGGTGCTGTCGGAGTCTCCACAAAAGCACAAAATCGTTCCCTGATCCTTGGGAAAGGACCTACATGCAGGACTCAGGTGGAGCCTCATCTCACGCATAGTATAGCTGTATTGTAGGCTTGCTTCACTCTGAGAATGGAAGTAGTGTGAGAATCAGGGTTAGGGTTTGGGTTAGGGGTTTGGAGTTTGGGATTATGGTTCGAGTCAGGGTTAGGTCCTAGGGATTAGGAGTTAGGGTTAGTGTTAGGGATAGGGGTTAGTTGTTGGGTTTGGGTTAGGGTGCTAGGGTTAGGTTTAGGGTTGGGGTTAATATTAGGGTTAGCGTTTAGGGTTAAAGGATAGGATTATGGTTAAGGGTTTGGCTTAGGGTTAGGGTTAAGGGTTAGTGTTAAGGTTTAGGGTTAAGTTCAGGGTTACGTGTTAGGGTGAGGGTTAACAGTTAGGGTTATGGTTAGCGTTTTAGGGATAGGGTTAGGGTTAGAGTTAGGGGTTAGGATTAAGGGTGAAGTGTTAGGGTTATTTTTAGGCATAGTTTTAAAGTTAGGGGCTAGGGTAATGTTTGGTTTGATGGTAGGTTTAAGGTTAGGGTTAGCAGTTTAGAATTCGCATTAGGGATTAGGTGTTATGGTTATGGCTTGGAGTTAGGGTTAGAATTCAGAGATAGGAGTTGTTCTCAGGGTAAGTGTTATGCATTAACGTTATGATAAGGGGTTAAATTTAGGGTTATGGTGAGATTTACATTTTAAGGTGAGCAATGGGATCAGGGTCAGGTGTTATGTTCAGGGTTATGGTTAGGGGTGAGGGGTAGGGTTTATGCTTACGACTCGGGCCCTGTCTGCACTAGGCAGGGGTGGAGGGGTTTGGGGTTGCGATTGTCGTCGGGAACCCACTCTAGTGTATGCTGAGTATGGGCACTGGGGTTTCCGGCAGGACACAGTGGTAGAGCCTCCTTTTATTCATGGCATGGGAGGATTGTAGGCTTTCTAACGCTGAGAAAGCAAGAAGTCTGATAATTAGATTTAGGGTTAGGATTATAGTTAGGGTTAGGAATGAGGTTAGTGCTAGGGTGAGGGATTAGGGCTAGGGATTATGGGTAGAGTTAAGGTTAAATGTTAGAGTTAGGTTTAACGGTTACAGTTAGGTTTAGGGTTACGTTTTAGGGTGAGGGTTATGGTTAGGGGTTAGGGTTTGGTACAGGGTTAGGGTTAAGTGTTAGGTTTAGGGTTAAAGATTAGAATTCGGATTAGGGTTGACGGTTAGTGTGAGTGTTAATGGTTAAGTTTGTGTTTAAGGGTTAGGGTTAGGGTTTAGGGCTAGTGTTAAGCGTTCGTGTTAGATTTAGGGTTAGAGTAAAGTGTTATGGTTAGGGTTATGGGTTAGCATTAGGGTTAAAGGTTAAGGGTTAGGTTTATTTTCAGGCACAGGGTTAGGATTAGGTGTTAGGGTTAGTGTTACCGTTAAGGTTTTTTGTAGGCTTAAGGTTAGGTTTAGCAGTTTAGAATTAGGGTTAGGGATTAGGTGTTATGGTTATGGTAAGGAGTTAGGGTTAGAATTATGGCATAGGGGTTGGTCTCAGGGTCAGTTTTATGCTTAAAGTTAGGGTAAGCGGTTAAAGTTAGTGTTACGGTGAGCTTTACGTGTTAAGGTGAGCAATAGGATCAGGGTTAGGTTTTATGTTCAGGGTTAGGGTTATGGGTGAGGGGTAGAGTTTATACTTAGGGTTAGGGTTAGGGTTAGGGTTTAGGCTTAAGGATCAAGGGTTAGGGTTAGGGTTAGTGTTAGGGCTGTTGGTAGGGTTAAATTTAGGGTTAGCAGCTTACAATTAGGTATTAGGTTTTACAGTTATGAATAAGAGTTAGGGTTAGAATTATGGGATAGGTGTTGTCCTCAGGGTAAGTATTATTCATTAACGTTAGGATAAGGGGTTAGGATTAGGGTTATGGTGAGTTTTACATGTTAAGGTGAGCAATAGGATCAGGGTCAGATGTTATGATCAGGGTTATGGTTATGGGTTAGGGGCAGTGTTTATGCTTAGGGCACAGGCCCTGTCTTCACTAGGTGGGGGGGCTCGGAGGCTGGGATTGTCACCAGGAACCCACTCTATCGTATGCTGGGTATGGGCCTCTGGGTTTCATGCAGGGCACAGTGGCAGAGCCTCCTTTCATGCATGGCATGGGAGGATTGTAGGCTTTCTAAACTCTGAGAAAGCAAGAAGTCTGAGAATTAGATTTAGGGTTAGGATTACGGTTAGGGTTAGGGATGAAGTTTAGTGTTAGGGAGAGGGCTTAGTGTTAGGGATTAGGGTTTGGTACAGGGTTAGGGTTAAGTGTTCGGCTTAGGGGTAAAGATTAGGATTAGTGTTAGGTTTAAGGGTTAGCTGAGGGTTAACGGTTAGGGTTAAGGTGAAGGGTTAGGGTTAGGGTTTAGGGTTAGGATTAGGGGTTCGTGTTAGGTTTAGGGTTACACTTAAGTGTTAGGGTTTAGGTTCAGGTTTAGGGTTCATGGTTAAGGTTATGTTTAGGGGTTAGGTTTAGGGGTTCGGTTTGGTGTAAGGGTATAGTGTTAGTGAAGGGAGTTTGGGTCAGGGTTTCTGTTTAGGGTAGGGGTTAGTGTTAGGACTTAGATTTAGCGATTAGTTTAAGGTCAGAGGACCTGTTTAATCTATGGTGAGAAGGGTGTGGAATCGGTCGCTGAGACACCACAGCATTGTACCCTGGGCCTTGGGCTCAGACGTACATGCAGGAATCAGGGGGAGCCTGTTCTCATGCATGGCATGGTTGTATTGTAGGCTTGGTTAACTCTTAGAATGGAAGAAGTGTGAGAATTAGGGTTATGGTTAGGGTTAGGGATTTGGGTTTAGGAGAGAGTGTTCAAATGAGGGTTAGGGGTTAGGCATTAGGGGTTAGGGTTAGTGTTAGGGTTAGGGGTTGGGGTGAGGGTTGGGTTAGGGGCTAGGGTTAGGTTTAGGGTTGGGGTTAGTGTTAGCGTTCGAGTTAGGGATTAGAGTTAGGGTTAAGGGATAGGATTAGGGTTAAGAGTTTGGCTTAGGGTTCAGGTTAAGGGTTAGGGTTATGGTTAAAGATTAGTGTTAGTTTAAACAGTTACAGTTAGGTTTAGGGTTAAATTTTAGGGTGAGGGCTTTTTAAACTCTGAGAGAGGAAGACGTCTGAGATTAAGATTTAGGGATAGGATTATGGTTAGGATTAGGGATGACGATTAGTGTTAGGGTGAGGGCTTAGGGTTAAGGGTTAGGGTTAGAGTTAGGGTTAAGGTTAGTGTTAGTTTTAACGGTTAAAGTTAGGTTTAGGGTTAAGGTTTATTGTGAGGGTTAAGGTCAGGGGTTAGGGTTTCGTACAGGGTAAGAGTTAAGTGTTAGGTTTAGGGTTAAAGATTAGCATTATGGTTAGTGTTAAAGGTTAGTGTGAGGGTAAAAGTTTAGGGTTAAGTTTAAGGGCTAGGGTTAGGGGTTAGTGTTAGGGTTAAGGGGTCTTGTTAGGTTTAGGGTTACAGTTAAGTGTTATGGTTAGTGTTAGGGGTTACGGTTAGGCTTAGGGTTCATGGTTAGTGTAACATTTAGGGGTTAGGGCTAGGGTTAAATGATAGTGTTAGAGTTAAGGCTTAGGCTTTGGGTAAAGGTTTAGGGATAGGTTTACGGGTTAGGGTTAGTGTCAGGGTTAAATGTTAGGGTGAGAGTTAACAGTTATGGTTAGGGTTATTGGTTAGGGGTTGTGTTTATGCTTAGGGCACGTGCCTTGTCTGCACTAGGCGGAGAGGTTAGGGGGCTAGCATATTCGCCGGGAAATCACTCTATCGTATGCTGGGTATTGGCCCCTGGACACAGTGGCAGGGCCTCCTTTCACACATGGCGAGGGAGGATTATAGGCTTTCTAAACTCTGAGAAAGAAAAAGTCTGAGAATTAGATTTAGGGTTAGGATTATGGTTAGAATTAGGGATGAAGTTTAGTGTTAAGGTGATGCCTTAGGGTTAGGGGTTAGGTTTAGGGTCAGAGTTAAAGGTTAGTGTTAGGTTTAACAGTTACAGTTAGGTTTAGCGTTAAGGTTTAGTGTTAGGGTTCAGTTTAGGGGATAGGTTTTGGTACAGGTTAAGGTTTAAGTGTTAAGTTTAGAGTTAAAGATTACAATTAGGGTTAGGTTTAAAGGTAAGTGTGAGGATTAACGGTTAGGGTTAAGCATGAGGGTTAGGGATTAGGTTTAGTGTTAAGGGTTTATGTTAGTTTAGGGTTAGAGTTAAGTGTTATGGTTAGGGTTAGGGGTTAGGGTTAGATATAGGGTGCATGGTTAGGGTTACGTTTAGGGGTTAGGGTTACAGGTTAGGTTTAGGGTGAGTGTTTGGTGTTAGTGTTGGGCATTAGGATAAGGGCTTAGGTTTAGGGTTAGCGTTTAGGTTTAGTGTTAGGGCTTAGATTTAGCGGTTAGTTTAAGGGCACAGGACCTGTTTAATATATGGTGAGAAGGGTGCAGAATTGGTCCCCTTGACACCACACCATCGTACCTGGGCCTTGGGCCCAGACCTACATGCAGGACTCAGGCGGAGCCTCTTCTCACTCATGGCATGGCTCTATTGTAGGCTTGGTGAACTCTGAAAATGGAGGAAGTGTGAGAATTAGGGTTATGGTTATGGTTAATTGTTTGGGGTTAGGGGTTAGGGTTCGAGTGTGGTTCAGGGGTTAGAAATTAGGAGTTAGTGTTAGTGTTAGGGTTAGGGGTTAGGGGTTAGTGTTGGTTTAGGGGCTAGGGTTAGATTCAGAGTTAGGGTTAGTGTTAGGGTTAGGGTTAGGGATTATGGTTAGGGTTAGGAATTAGGGTTAGGGTTAGGCTTAAGGGATAGGATTAGGGTAAAGGGTTAAGGCTTAGGGTTAGCATTAGGGATTAGGGTTAGGGTTAAGTGTTAGGGTTTTGGTCTGATTTAAGGGTTAGGGTGAGCGTTAACAGTTAGGGTTAAGGTTAATTGTTAGGATTGGGGGTTAGGCTTAAGGATTCGTATTAGGGTTAGGGTATAAGGGTGAGACTTAAGTCTTATGGTTAGGGACAGGGCTTTTGGTTAGGGATAAGGGTTAGGAGTTAGGGTTACTTTTAGGCATAGGGTAGGATTAGGGGTGAGGGTTAGGGTTAGGGTTAGTGTTAGGGTTGTTGGTAGTGTTAAGGTTAGGGATAGCAGTTTAGAATTAGGGTTAGGGATTAGGTTTTATGGTTATGGCTAAGATTTAGGGTTAGAATTATGGGATAGGCGTTGTTCTCAGTGTAAGTGTTATGCATTAACTTTAGGAGATGCGGTTAAAGTTAGGGTTACAGTGTGGTCTACATGATAAGGTGAGCAGTAGGATCAGGGTTAGGTGTTACGTTCAAGGTTAGGGTTATATGTTAGGCGTACTTTTTATGCTTAGGGCACGGGCCCTGTCTGCACTAGGCGGGAGGATTAGGGGTCTAGGATTGTGGCTGAGAACTTTCTCTATCGTACACTGGGTATGGGTCCCTGGGTTTCATGCAGGACACAGTGGCAGAGCCTCTTTTCACGCATGGCATGGGAGGATTGTAGGCTTTCTAAACTCTGAGAAAGCAAGAAGTCTGAGAATTAGATTTAGGGATAGGATTATGGTTAGTGTTAAGGATAAAGTTTAGCATTAGGGTGAGGGCTTAGGGTTAGGGGTTAGAGTTATGGTCAGGGTTAAAGGTTAGTGTTAGGTTTAATGGTTACAGTTAGCTTTAGGGTCAAGTGTTAGGGTTAAGGTTAAGGTTAGGGGTTAGGTTTTGGTACAGGGTAAGGGTTAACTGTTAGGTTTAGGGTTAAAGATTACGATTAGGGTTAGGTTTAAGGGTTAGTGTGAGAGTTAACGGTTAGGGTTAAGGTTAAGTGTTAGGGTTAGTGGTTAAGTTTAGGTTTAAGTGTTCGTGTTAGGTTTAGGGTTAGAGTTAAGTGTTATGGTTAGGGTTTGGGGTTAGGGTTAGGTTTAGAGTTCATCGTTAGGGTTACGTTTAGGCATTAGGGTTATGGGTAAGGATTAGGGTAAGGGTTTAATGTTAGTGTTGGGCGTTAGGGTCAGGGCTTAAGTTTAGGGTTAAGGGTTAGTGTTAGAGTTAGCGTTAGGGCTTAGATTTAGAGGTTATTTTAAGGGCACAGGACCTGTGTAATCTATGGTGAGAAGTGTGCAGAATGGGTCATCGCCACACCACACCATCGTACCCTAGGCCTTGGGCCCAGACCTACATGCAGGTCTCAGGCAGAGCCTCTTCTCACGCATGGCATGGTTTTATTGTAGGCTTGGCTAACTCTGAGAATGGAGGAAGTGTGAGAATTATGGTTATGATTAGGGTTAGGTGTTTGGGGTTAGGGGTTAGTGTTCGCGTGAGGGTTAGGTGTTAGGGATTAGGGGTTAGGGTTAATGTTAGCATTAGGGGTTAACGGTTAGGGTTGGGTTAGGGACTAGAGATAGATTTAGGGTTGGGGTTAGGGTTAGGGTTAGGGTTAGGGGTTAGGGTTAGGGTTAAGGGATAGGATTAGGGTTAAGGGTTAAGGCTTAGGGTTAGCATTAAGGGATAGGGTTAGGGTTAAGGGTTAGGGTTATGGTCCGAGTTAAGGGTTAGGGTGAGGGTTAACAGTTAGGGTTAGGGTTATAAGTTAGGGATAGTGTTAGGTTTAAGGTCTAGGGTTAGGGTTAGAGGTAGCTTTACTGCTAAGATTAGGTCTCGGCATTAAGGTAAGGGTTAGTGTTAGGGTTAAGGGTTAGGGTTAGGTTTAATTGTTAGGATTAGGATCAGAATTAAGGGTTAGGCTTAGGGTTAGGGGATAGGGTTAGGGTTTAGGGTAAACTTTTAAGGTTATGTTTAGGGATAAGGTTAGGGTTAGCGTTTAAGGTTAGGGTTAGTATTAGGGTTGTTTGTAGGGTTAAGGTAATGTTTAGTGGTTAGAATTAGGGTTAGGGATTAGGGGTTACTGTTATGGCTAGGAGTTAGGGTTAGAATTAAGTGATAGGGGTTGTTCTTAGCATAAGTGTTATGCATTAATGTTAGGATAAGTGGTTAAAGTTAGGTTTACGGTGAGGTTTATGTGTTAAGGTGAGCAATAGGATCAGGGTTAGAATTATGAGTGAGGGGTAGGGTTTTGCTTAGGGTATGGGCCCTGTCTGCCCTAGGAGTGGGATTGAGGGGGATGCGATTGTCACCAGAAACCCACTCTATCGTATGCAGTGTATGGGCCCATGGGTTTCTTGTAGGACACTCTGGCAGAGCCTGATTTCACGCATGGTAAAGGAGGATTGTAAGCTTTCAAATCTCTAAGAAAGTAAGAAGTCTGAGAATTAGATTTAAGGTTAGGATTATCGTTATGGTTAGGGATGAAGTTTAATCTTAGGGTGAGGGCTTCGGGTAAGGGGATACGGTTAGTTTTAGGGTTAAAAGTTACTGTTAGGTTTAACAGTTACAGTTAGACTTAGGGTTTAGGTTTAGGGTTAGGGTTAAGCTTAGGGGTTATGGTTTGGTACAGGGTTAGGGTTAAGTGTTAGGGTTAGGGTTAAAGATCATGACAAGGGTTAGAGTTAAGGGTTAGTTTGAGTGTTAACAGTAGGGTTAAGGATAACTTTTAGGGTTAGGGGTTAGGATTAGTGTTAGGGCTGAGATTTAGCGGTTAGTTTAAGGGCACAGGACCTGTTTAATCTATGGTGAGAGTGGTGCACAGGGTCGCTGCGACACAACACCACCGTACGCTGGGCCTTGGGCCAAGACCTACATACAGGACTCAGGTGGAGCCTCTTCTCACGCATGACATGGCTGTATTGTAGGCTTGGTTAACTCTGAGAATGGAAGAAGTGTCAGAAATCGGGTTAGGGCTGGCTGTAGGTGTTTTTAACCCCTAACCCTAACACTAACCCCCTAATCCTAACCCTAACACTAACCCCAAGGTTAAATCTAACCTTAACCCCTACGACAACCCTAACCCTAACCCTAACCCCTCTCACTGTAGAATAAACAGGTCCTGTGCCCTTAAACTAACCACTAAATCTAAGCCCTAACATCAACCCTAACCTCTGACCCTAAACCTAAGCCCTGAGCCTAAAGCCCAACACTAACTCTAAACTCTTACCCTAAAGCTAATCCCTAACCCTAATGCTAACCTCTAAACGTAACCCTAACTGTGAACCCTAAACCTAACCCTAACCTCGAGCGCTAACCATAGCACTTAACTCTAACCCTAAACCTAACATGAACCCTTAATCCTAACACTAACCCTAACCCTAACTCTTAACTTTAACCCTGACTGTTAACCCTCACACTAACCTTTAAACCTAACCTTAATCGTAATCTTTAACCCTAAACCTAATATTTAACCCTAATCCTGTACCAAACCCTAAACCCTAACCTTAAACCTAACCATAAACCTTAACCCTGAACCTAACTGTAACGGTTAAAACTAAGAGTAACCTGTAACGCTACCCGTAACCCCTAACTCTAAGCCTTCACCCTAATACTAACCTTGATCCTTAACCCGAACCCTAACCCTAACCCTAAATCTAATTCTCAGTCTTCTTGCTTTCTTAGAGTTTAGAAAGCCTACAATCCTCCCATGCCATGCGTGAAAGGAGGCTCTTCCACTGTGTCCTGAATGAACCGCTGGGGCCCATAACCAGAGTACGATAGAGTGGGTTCCTGGTGACAATCCCAGCCCCCTAACCCCCCCCCCCCCCCGCCTAATGCAGACAAGGCCCGTGCCCTAAGCATAAACTCTACACCTCACCCAAAACTCTAACCCTGAAAATAACATTTAACCCTGATTCTATTGCTCACCTTAGAATGTAAACCTCACCGTAACCTGAACTTTAACCTCTTATCCTAACGTTAATGCATAACACTTACCCTGAGATTAACCCCTATCCCATAATTCTAACCCTATCTCCTAGTCATAACTGTGACAACTAATCCCTAACCCTAATTCTAAACCACTAACACTAACTGTTACCCTACGTAGTTACTGTTACGGTAACCTACTGTTACCCTAACACTGAACCTAACCCTTACTCCTAACGCCAAAGCTATGGCTAAAAATAATGCTAACCCTTGACCCTTTACCCTAACTCCTAACCCTAACCCTAATCCTAACCACTAAACCCAACCTTAGCTCTTAACCCTAACCCTAAACCTTACCCTGACGCCTAGACCTAACACTAACACTAAACTAACACCTAATCCTAATCATAACCCCTAAAGCTAACCCTAACCCTGAACCCTAAACCTAACTCTAACACTTAATACTAACTATATCCCTAAACCCTAACCCCAACCCTAACCCTAACCGTTAACCCTCACCCTAACCCTTAAACCGGACCCTAACACTAAATCTTAACCCTAAAGCTACGCCCAACCCTTAACCATAATCCTATCCCTTAACCTTAAACCTAACCCCTAACCCTAAACCTAACACTAACCCCAATCCTAATTCTAACCATAGCCCTTAATACATCACTACGCCTAACCCCTAACCCTAACCCTAACCCCTAATGCTAACCCTAACACTGAACCCTAAACCTAACCCTATCCCTAACCCTTAAACATAACTCTATCCCTAACCAATAATCCTAAGCCTAATCTTTAACCCTCACCCTAGAGCTTAACTCAAACCGTAACCCTAAGCCTAAACCCCAACCCTAACACTTAACACAAACCCTAAGCCTAAACACTTAACGCCAATCCTATCCTTTAACCCTAACACTAACCCTGATGCCTAATCCTAACCCTAACACTAACCCCAACCATAAATCTAACCCTAGCCCCTAACGCAAAACTAACCCCTAACCCTAACACTAACCCTAAATCCTAGTCCCTAACCACTAAACCTCACTTGAACCCTAACCCCTAACACCAAACCCTTAACCCTAACCATAACCCTATTTCTCACACTACTTCCATTCTCAGAGTTAACCAAGCCTAAAATACAACCATGCAATGCGTGAGTAGAGTTTCCGCATGAGTCCTGCAAGTAGGTCTGGGCCAAAGGCCCAGGATCCGATGGTGTGGTGTCGCATGGAAACATTCTGCACCCTTCTCACCATAGATTACACAGGTCCTGTACCCTTAAACTAACCGCCAAATCAAAGCCCAAACACTGACCCTAACCCCTAACCCTACCTAAGCCCTGACCCTAATGCCCAACACTAACACTAAACGCTTACCCTAAACCTAACCCCTAAATGTAACCTTAACCATGAACCCTAAACCTAACCCAAACCCCTAACCCTAACCATAACACTTAACTCTAACCCTAAACCTAACATGAACACTTAACCCTAACCCTAACCCATAAACCTAACACTTAACCTTAACCCTAACCGTTAACCCTCACACTAAACCTTAACCCTAACCCTAATCCTAATCTTTAAGCCTAAACCTAGCACTTAACCCTTACCCTGTACCAAAACCTAACCCCTAATCTTAACCCTAAGCTTAAACCTTAAAGCTTAACCCTAAACCTAACTGTAACTGTTAAACCTAACACTAACCTTTAACCCTGACCCTAACTGAAACCCCTAACCCTAAGCCCTCACCATAACAGTAACCTATATTGCTAACCCTAACCCTAATCCTAGCCCTAAATTTAATTCTCAGACTTCTTGCTTTCTCAGAGTTTACAAAGCCTACAATCCTCCCATGCCATGTGTAGAAGGAGGCTTGGCCACTGTGTCCGGCATGAAACCAAGGGGCCCATACCCAGTGTATGATAGAGTGGCTTCCGGCATCTATCCCAGTCCTCTAAGCCCCCTCCTAGAGCAGAGAGGGCTCGTGATATAAGCATAAACACTACCCCTCACCCATAACCCTAACCCTGAACATCACAGCTCACCCTGATACTATTGCTCACCTTAACACATCAACCTCACCATAACTCTAACTTGAACCTGTTATCCTAACGTTAATGCATAAGACTTACCCTAAGAACAACCCCTATCCCTTAATTCTAACCCTAACTCCTAGCCACAATTGTAACACCTAATCCCTAAGGCTAATTCAAAACTGCTAAACATTACCTTATCCCTACAAACTAACCCTAACCCTAACCGCTAACCCTAACCGTACACCTAAAAATAACCGTAACACTTGACACTTAACCCTAACCCTTAACCCTGATCCTAATCCTAACAATTAAACCTAACCCTAACTCTTAAGCCTAACACTAACACGTACCCTAATGCCTAGACCTAACCCTAAGAGTAAACGTAACCCCTAACCCTAACCCTAATCCCTAATGCTAACCCTAACACTGAACCCTAATCCTAAGCCTTAAACCTAACTCTATCCTTAACCCATAACCCTAGCCCTAACCGTTAACCCCACACTAACCCTTAACTCGAACTGTAACCCTAACCCTTAAAACTAAACCTAACACTTAACGCTAACCCTAAGCCTTAACGCTTAACCCTTATCCTATCCCTTAACCCTAACCCTAACCCATAACGCTAACCCTAACCCCACTCTAAATCTAACCCTAGCCCCTAACCCAACCCTAACCCCTAAGCCCTAACCCTATCACTAAACCCAACACCTACTCCCTAACCCCTAATCCTCACTCGAAGCTTAAGCCCTAACCCTAAGCCCTCTCCCTGACTAATCTTCATCCCTAACCCTAACCATAATCCTAACCCTAAATCTAATTCTCAGACTTCTTGCTATCTCAGAGTTTTAAAAGCCTACAATTCTCCAAAGCCATGCGTGAAAGCTGGCTCTGCCACAGTGTCCTGCATGAAACCCAGGAGCCCATACTCTGTGTACAATAGAGTGGGTTCCCGGGGACAATCACAGCCCCCTAACTCCCCCTGCTAGTGCTGACAGGGCCCATGCCCTAAGCAAAAACCCTGCACCTCACCCATAACCCTAACCCTGAACATAACACCTAACCCTGATGTTATTGTTCACCTTAACATGTAAACCTCACTGTAACCCTAACTTTAACCCCTATCCTAATGTTATTGCATAACACTTACCCTAAGAACAAACCCTATCCCTTAATTCTAAGCCTAACTCCTAGCATAACCGTAACACCTAATCCCTAACCTTAATTCTAAACTGCTAAACATTACCTTCACCCTACAAACAACCCTAACACTAACCCTAACTCTAACCGCTAACCCTAACCCTAACCATTACCCTGATCATAATCCTAACAATTAAACCTAACCCTAATTCTTAACCCTAACACGAACCATTACCATAATGCCTAGACCTAACCCTAACTGTAACCCTAACCCCTAACCCTAACCCTAACCGCTAATGCTAACCCTAACCCCGAACCCTAAACCTAACCCTAACCCTATCCCTTAAACCTATTACTATCCCTAAACCATTACCCTAATCGCAACGGTTAACCCTCACTCTCACCCTTAACTTGGACCGAAACCCTAACCCTTAACCCTAACCTTAACCCTTACTGCTAATCTTAAGCCTTCACCCTTTACCTTAATCCTATCTTGTAAGCCTAACCCTAACGCTGACCCCTAACCCACCTGAACATTAACCCTAAACCTAAATCTAACGCTAGCCCCTTACAAAAACCTAACACCTAAGCCCTGACACACTAATCCTAACTTCTAATTCCTAACCACTAAACTTCACTCAAACCCAAACCTCTAACCCCAAACACATAACCCTAACCATAACCCTAATTCTCACACTTCCTTTGTTCTCAGAGTTGACCAAGTCTACAATAGAGCCATGCCACGAGTGAGAAGAGGCTCTGCCTGAGTCCTGCATGTAGGTCTGGGCCCAAGGCCCAAGTACGATGGTGTGGTGTTGAGGCGACCCAGTCTGCACCCTTCCCACCATAGATTAAACAGAGCATGTGCCCTTAAACTAACCACTAAATCTAAGCCCTAACACTAAACCTAAATCCTAACCCTAAACCTCAGCCCTTATCCTAACGCCCAACAGTAACACTAAACACTCGCCCTAAACTTAACCCGTAACCCGAACCCCTAAATGTAACCCTAACCATGAACCCTAAACCTAACCCTAACCTCTAGCCATAACCATAACACTTAACTCTAAACCTAAATGTTACACGAAGCCTTATTCCTAACAGTAAGCCCAACCCTAACCCTTAATCTTGAAACTTACCATTAACCCTCACACTAACCCTTAACCCTAACCCTAATCCTAATCTTTAACCATAAAGCTAACACTGAAGCCTAACCCTGTGCCAAACGATAAAACCAAACCTTAACCCTAACCCTGAAACTTAACCGTAAACGTAACTGTAACTGTTAAAAATAACACAAACATTTAACCCTAACCCCTAACCCTAAGAGCCCACCCTAACACTAATCTTCCTCGAAAAACATTACCATAATCCTACCCCTAAATCTAATTGTCAGACTTCTTGCTTTCTCAGAGTTTAGAAAGCCTAAAATCCTCCCATGTCATGAGTAAAAGGGGGCTCTACCACTGTGTCCTGCATGAAACCCAGGAGCCCATATCCAGCGTACGATAGAGTGGGTTCCCGGGGACAATCCCATCCCCCTAACCCCAGCCTCCCGCCCAGTGCAGACAGGGCCTGTACGCTAAGTATAAACACTACCCCTAACAGATAACCCTCACCCTGAAGATAGCACCTGACCCTGATCCTATTGCTCACCTTAAAACATAAACCTCCCCGTAACCCTAACTTATCCCCTTATCTTAACCTTAATGCATAAAACCCTGAGAAGAAGCCCTATCCCATAATTCTAATCCTAAACCCTAGCCATAACCGTAACACCTCATCCCTAATTCTAAAATGCCAACCCTAACCTTCACCCTGCCAACAACCCTAACCCTAACCCTAACCCCTAACCCTAAGCCCTCACCCTATCACTAATCTTCATCCCTAAACCGTACCGTAATCCTAACCCTAAATCTAATTCTCAGACTTGCTTTCTCAGAGTTTTGAAAGCCTACAATCCTACTAAGCCATGCATGAAAGCCCGCTCTGCCACAGTGTCCTGCATGAAACCCAGAGGCCCATACACTGCGTACGATAGAGTGGGCTCCCAGCGACCATCACAGACCCCTAACTTCGCCTCCTAGTGCATACAGGGCCCGTGCCCTAAGCATAAACCCTACCCCACACCCATAACCCTAACCCAGAACATAACACCTAACCCTGATCCTACTGCTCACCTTAACACGTAAACCTCACCCTAACCCTAACTTAACCCCTTATCTTAACGATAATGCATGACACCCTGAGAACAAGCCCTATACCGTAATTCTAACCCTAACTCCTAGCCATAACCATAACACCTAATCCCTAATTCTGAAACGCCAACCCTAACCTTAACCCTACCGACAACACTAACACTAACCCTAAAACCCTTACCCTAACCCTACGCCTAAAAATAACCCTAACCATTGATCCTTAGTCATAACCCCTAAAGTTTAACCCTAACCCTTAACGCTAATCCCAATTCTAACCATTAAACATAACCCTACTTAACCCTAACCCTAACCTATACGCTAATGCCTAGAGATCTAACCCCAACACTGACCTACAGTTAACACTAACCCTAACCCCTAATCCTAACCTTAAACCTGAACCATAAACCTAACCCTTAACCCTAACCCTATTCCTAACCCCCTAACCCTAACCCTAACTGTTAAGCCTCACCCTAACACTTAACCCTGACTCTAACCCTAAACCTTAACCCTAACCCTGAACCCTAACCCTAAGCCTAACCCTTAACCCTAACCCTATCCCTTAACCCTAACCCCTAACCCTAACGCTAACCCCAACCCTAAACCTAACCCTGGCCCCCAACCCAGACTTAACACCTAACCGCTAACACTAACTCTAAACCTAACCACTAATCCCTAGCACCTGACCCTGACTCGAAACCTAACCCCTAACTCGAAACCCCTAACCCCAAACCTAACCCTAATTCTCACACTACTTCCATTCCCAGAG
>NW_027182935.1:317500-330000 GCF_041146395.1 Eulemur rufifrons
ACCTTTAACCCTAACCCTAATCCCTAACCCTAAGCCCTCACCCTAACACTAAACTTCATCCTTAACCCTAACCAGAATCCTAACCCTAAATCTAATTCTCAGACTTCTTGCTTTCTTAGAGTTTAGAAACCTGTAATCCTCCCTTGCCATGCGTGAAAGGAGGCTCTACCACTGTGTCCTGCATGAAACCCACGGGCCCATACCCAGACTATGATAGAGTGGGTTCCCGGGTACAATCCCAGCCCCCTAAACTCCCTCCGCCTGCCTAATGCAGACAGGGCCCGTGCGCTAAGCATAAACAATACCTTTAACAGATAACCCTAACCCTGAACATAACACCCAACCCTGTTCCTATTTCTCCCCTTAACACGTAAACCTCACCATGCGCCTAACTTTAACCTCCTATCCTAACGTTAATGCATAACCCATTTCCTGAGAACAACCCCTATCCCATAATTCTAACCCTATCTCCTAGTAATCACTGTGACACCTAATCGCTAACCCTAATTCTAAACCGCTAACCCTAACCGTAACCCTACCTACAACCCTAGCACTGACAGTAACCCTTACTTCTAACCCCAACGCTATGCCTAACAAAAACCCTAACCCTTGACCCTAACCCTTCACCCTAACCCCTAAGCCTTACCCTAACCCTTAACCCTAATCCAAATCCTAACCATTAAACCTAACCCTAGCTCTTAAAGCTAACCCTAAACCTCACCCTCACGACTAGACCTAACCCTGACATTAACGTCACACCTAACCCTAACCAGAACCCCTAAAGCTAACCCTGAAACCTATCCCTAACCCTAGCAGTAAACTTTAACCCTAAACCTAAGCCCAACCCGTAACCCTAATCCTATCCTTTTACCCTAAAACTAACCCCTAAACCTAACCCCAATACCTCACCCTAACTCTAACCCCAATCCTAATTCTAACCATACCCCTTCATAAAACACTAACTCCTAACCGCTAACCCTAACACTAACCAAAAACCCTAATCACTAATCCCTAACCCTAACGCTTAACCTTTACCCTAACCGTTAACCCTCACCCTAAATCTTAACACTGACCCTAACCTTAACCTTTAACTCTAAGCCTAACCCTTAACCCTACAGTAAGGAAGACCCTTAATGCTAATGGGATCCCTTATCCCTAACCCTAACACTACAGCTAAAAATAACCCTAACCTTTCATCCTTAAATCTAACCCCTAATACTTACTTTAACCCCAAACCCTAACCCTAATCCTAAGCATTAAACCTAAACCTATCTCTTAACCCTAACGCTAGCCCTTACCCTAACGCCTAGATCTAACCCTAAATCTAACCTACCGCCTAATCCTAACCTTAAGCCCTAATGCTAACTCTAACCCTGAACCCTAAACCTACCCGTAACCCTTAACACTAACCCTATCCGTGAACCTTAACCCTGAGCCTAACCATTACCCCCACCCAAGCATTTAACCCTGACCCTACCCCTAATCCTTAATGATAACCCTAACACTAAACCCTAACCCTAAGCCCAACACTTAACCCTAATCCTATCCCTTAACCCTAACCCTAACCCTAATGCTAACCCCTAAACGTAACCCTAACCGTGACCAGTAAACCTAAACCTAACCTCTAACACAAACCATAGCACATAACTCTAACCCTATATCTAACCCTAACCCTATCCCTAACCCTAAACCCTAACTCTTAACCTTAAACCTAAGCGTTAGCTCTCACGCTAACCTTTAATCCTAACCCTAATCCTAATCTTCAACCCTAAACCTAACACTTAACCCTAACCCTGTACCTAAGCCTAACCCCTCATCTTAACCCTAACCGTAAACCTCAACCCGAAACCAAAGTGTAACCGTTAAACTTAAGAGTAACCTTTAACCCTAACCCTAATCCCTAACCCTAAGCCCTCACCCTAACACTAAACTTCATCCTTAACCCTAACCAGAATCCTAACCCTAAATCTAATTCTCAGACTTCTTGCTTTCTTAGAGTTTAGAAACCTGTAATCCTCCCTTGCCATGCGTGAAAGGAGGCTCTACCACTGTGTCCTGCATGAAACCCACGGGCCCATACCCAGAGTATGATAGAGTGGGTTCCCGGGTACAATCCCAGCCCCCTAAACTCCCTCCGCCTACCTAATGCAGACAGGGCCCGTGCGCTAAGCATAAACAATACCTTTAACAGATAACCCTAACCCTGAACATAACACCCAACCCTGTTCCTATTTCTCCCCTTAACACGTAAACCTCACCGTGCGCCTAACTTTAACCTCTTATCCTAACGTTAATGCATAACCCATTTCCTGAGAACAACCCCTATGCCATAATTCTAACCCTATCTCCTAGTCATCACTGTGACACCTAATCCCTAACCCTAATTCTAAACCGCTAACCCTAACCGTAACCCTACCTACAACCCTAACACTGACAGTAACCCTTACTTCTAACCCCAACGCTATGCCTAACAAAAACCCTAACCCTTGACCCTAACCCTTGACCCTAACCCCTAAGCCTTACCCTAACCCTTAACCGTAATCCTAATCCTAACCATTAAACCTAACCCTAGCTCTTAAAGCTAAACCTAAACCTCACCCTCACGACTAGACCTAACCCTGACACTAACCTAACACCTAACCCTAACCAGAACCCCTAAAGCTAACCCTGAAACCTATCCCTAACCCTAGCAGTAAACTTTAACCCTAAACCTAAGCCCAACCCGTAACCCTAATCCTATACTTTTACCCTAAAACTAACCCCTAAACCTAAGCCCTATACCTCACCCTAACTCAAACCCCAATCCTAATTCTAACCATACCCCTTCATAAAACACTAACTCCTAACCGCTAACCCTAACACTAACCAAAAACCCTAATCACTAATCCCTAACCCTAACGCTTAACCTTTACCCTAACCGTTAACCCTCACCCTAAATCTTAACACTGACCCTAACCTTAACCTTTAACTCTAAGCCTAACCCTTAACCCTACAGGAAGGAAGACCCTTAATGCTAATGGGATCCCTTATCCCTAACCCTAACACTACAGCTAAAAATAACCCTAACCTTTCATCCTTAAACCTAACCCCTAACACTTACTTTAACCCCAAACCCTAACCCTAATCCTAAGCATTAAACCTAACCCGATCTTTTAACCCTAACGCTATCCCTTACCCTAACGCCTAGATCTAACCCTAAATCTAACCTACCGCCTAATCCTAACCTTAAGCCCTAATGCTAACTCTAACCCAGAACCCTAAACCTACCCGTAACCCTTAACACTAACCCTATCCGTGAACCTTAACCCTGACCCTAACCATTACCCGCACCCAAGCATTTAACCCTGACCCTTCCCCTAATCCTTAATGCTAACCCTAAAACTAAACCCTAACCCTAAGCCCAAAACTTAACCCTAATCCTATCCCTTAACCCTAACCCTAATGCTAACCCCTAAATGTAACCCTCACCGTGACCAGTAAACCTAACCCTAACCTCTAACACAAATCATAGCACATAACTCTAACCCTAAAACTAACCCTAACCCTAACCCTAACCCTAAACCCTAACTCTTAACCTTAGCCCTAAGCGTTAACTCTCACGCTAACCTTTAATCCTAACCCTAATCATAATCCTCAACCCTAAACCTAACACTTAACCCTAACCCTGTACCTAACCCTAACCCCTCATCTTAACCCTAACCGTAAACCTCAACCCGAAACCAAAGTGTAACCGTTAAACTTAAGAGTAACCTTTAACCCTAACCCTAATCCCTAACCCTAAGCCCTCACCCTAACACTAAACATCATCCTTAACCCTAACCATAAACCTAACCCTAAATCTAATTCTCAAACTTCTTGCTTTCTTAGAGTTTAGAAAGCCTGCAATCCTCCCATGCCATGCGTGAAAGGAGGCTCTACCACTGTGTCCTGCATGAAAGCCACGGGCCCATACCCAGAGTATGATAGAGTGGGTTCCTGGGTACAAGCCCAGCCCCCTGAACTCCCCCCGCCCGCCTAATGCAGACAGGGCCCGTGTGCTAAGCATAAGCATTACCTTTAACAGATAACCCTAACCCTGAACATAACACCCAACCCTGTTCCTATTTCTCCCCTTAACACGTAAACCTCACCGTGCGCCTAACTTTAACCTCTTATCCTAACGTTAATGCATAACACATTTCCAGAGAACAACCCCTATCCCATAATTCTAACCCTATCGCCTAGTCATCACTGTGACACCTAATCCCTAACCCTAATTCTAAACCGCTAACCCTAACCGTAACCCTACCTACAACCCTAACACTGACAGTAACCATTACTTCTAACCCCTACGCTATGCCTAACAAAAACCCTAACCCTTGACCCTAACCCTTCACCCTAACCCCTAAGCCTAACCCTAACCCTTAACCCTAATCCTAATCCTAACCATTAAACCTAACCCTAGATCTTAAAGCTAACCCTAAACCTTACTCTCACGACTAGACCTAACCCTGACACTAACCTAACACCTAACCCTAACCAGAACCCCTAAAGCTAACCCTGAACCCTATCCCTAACCCTAGCAGTAAACTTTAACCCTAAACCTAAGCCCAACCCGTAACCCTAATCCTATCCTTTTACCCTAAAACTAACCCCTAAACCTAACCCCTATACCTCACCCTAACTCTAACCCCAATCCTAATTCTAACCATACCCCTTCATAAAACACTAACTCCTAACCGCTAACCCTAACACTAACCAAAAACCCTAATCACTAATCCCTAACCCTAACGCTTAACCTTTACCCTAACCGTTAACCCTCACCCTAAATCTTAACACTGACCCTAACCTTAACCTTTAACTCTAAGCCTAACCCTTAACCCTACAGGAAGGAAGACCCTTAATGGTAATGGGATCCCTTATCCCTAACCCTAACACTACAGCTAAAAATAACCCTAACCTTTCATCCTTAAACCTAACCCCTAACACTTACTTTAACCCCAAACCCTAACCCTAATCCTAAGCATTAAAACTAACCCTATCTCTTAACCCTAACGCTAGCCCTTACCCTAACGCCTAGATTTAACCCTAAATCTAACCTACCGCCTAATCCTAACCTTAAGCCCTAATGCTAACTCTAACCCTGAACCCTAAACCTACCCATAACCCTTAACACTAACCCTATCCGTGAACCTTGACCCTGACCCTAACCATTACCCGCACCCAAGCATTTAACCCTGACCCTACCCCTAGTCCTTAATGCTAACCCTAACACTAAACCCTAACCCTAAGCCCAACACTTAACCCTCATCCTATCCCTTAACCCTAACCCTAATGCTAACCCCTAAACGTAAGCCTAACCGTCACCAGTAAACCTAACCCTAACCTCTAACACAAACCATAGCACATAACTCTAACCCTATAACTAACCCTAACCCTAACCCTAACCCTAAACCCTAACTCTTAACCTTAACCCTAAGCGTTAACTCTCACGCTAACCTTTAATCCTAACCCTAATCATAATCCTCAACCCTAAACCTAACACTTAACCCTAACCCTGTACCTAACCCTAACCCCTCATCTTAACCCTAACCGTAAACCTCAACCCGAAACCAAAGTGTAACCGTTAAACTTAAGAGTAACCTTTAACCCTAACCCTAATCCCTAACCCTAAGCCCTCACCCTAACACTAAACTTCATCCTTAACCCTAACCATAAACCTAACCCTAAATCTAATTCTCAAACTTCTTGCTTTCTTAGAGTTTAGAAAGCCTGCAATCCTCCCATGCCATGCGTGAAAGGAGGCTCTACCACTGTGTCCTGCATGAAAGCCACGGGCCCATACCCAGAGTATGATAGAGTGGGTTCCTGGGTACAAGCCCAGCCCCCTAAACTCCCCCCGCCCGCCTAATGGAGACAGGGCCCGTGCGCTAACCATAAACAATACCTTTACCAGATAACCCTAACCCTGAACATAACACCCAACCCTGTTCCTATTTCTCCCCTTAACACGTAAACCTCACCGTGCGCCTAACTTTAACCTCTTATCCTAACGTTAATGCATAACACATTTCCAGAGAACAACCCCTATCCCATAATTCTAACCCTATCGCCTAGTCATCACTGTGACACCTAATCCCTAACCCTAATTCTAAACCGCTAACCCTATCCGTAACAATACCTACAACCCTAACACTGACAGTAACCATTACTTCTAACCCCAACGCTATGCCTAACAAAAACCCTAACCCTTGACCCTAACCCTTCACCCTAACCCCTAAGCCTAACCCTAACCCTTAACCCTAATCCTAATCCTAACCATTAAACCTAACCCTAGCTCTTAAAGCTAACCCTAAACCTTACCCTCACGACTAGACCTAACCCTGACATTAACCGAACACCTAACCCTAACCAGAACCCCAAAGCTAACCCTGAAACCTATCCCTAACCCTAGCAGTAAACTTTAACCCTAAACCTAAGCCCAACCCGTAACCCTAATCCTATCCTTTTACCCTAAAACTAACCCCTAAACCTAACCCCTATACCTCACCCTAACTCTAACCCCAATCCTAATTCTAACCATACCCCTTCAGAAAACACTAACTCCTAACCGCTAACCCTAACACTAACCAAAAACCCTAATCACTAATCCCTAACCCTAACGCTTAACCTTTACCCTAACCGTTAACCCTCACCCTAAATCTTAACCCTGACCCTAACCTTAACCTTTAACTCTAAGCCTAACCCTTAACCCTACAGTAAGGAAGACCCTTAATGCTAATGGGATCCCTTATCCCTAACCCTAACACTACAGCTAAAAATAACCCTAACCTTTCATCCTTA
This sequence comes from Eulemur rufifrons, assembly GCF_041146395.1. Classification (NCBI taxonomy): domain Eukaryota; kingdom Metazoa; phylum Chordata; class Mammalia; order Primates; family Lemuridae; genus Eulemur; species Eulemur rufifrons. The sequence goes on from NW_027182935.1 coordinate 324,323, forward strand.
AACCTAACCCCTAACACTTACTTTAACCCCAAACCCTAACCCTAATCCTAAGCATTAAACCTAACCCTATCTCTTAACCCTAACGCTAGCCCTTACCCCAACGCCTAGATCTAACCCTAAATCTAACCTACCGCCTAATCCTAACTCTAAGCCCTAATGCTAACACTAGCCCTGAACCCTAAACCTACCCGTAACCCTTAACACTAACCCTATCCGTGAACCTTAACCCTGACCCTAACCATTACAGCACCCAAGCATTTAACCCTGACCCTACCCCTAATCCTTAATGATAACCCTAACACTAAATCCTAACCCTAAGCCCAACACTTAACCCTAATCCTATCCCTTAACCCTAACCCTAACCCTAATGCTAACCCCTAAACGTAACCCTAACCGTGACCAGTAAACCTAACCCTAACCTCTAACACAAACCATAGCACATAACTCTAACCCTAAAACGAACCCCAACCCTAACCCTAACCCCTAACTCTTAACCTTAACCCTAAGCGTTAACTCTCACGCTAACCTTTAATCCTAACCCTAATCCTAATCTTCAACCCTAAACCTAACACTTAACCCTAACCCTGTACCTAACCCTAACCCTCATCTTAACCCTAACCGTAAACCTCAACCCTAAACCAAAGTGTAACTGTTAAACCTAAGAGTAACCTTTAACCCTAACCCTAAGCCCTAACCCTAAGCCCTCACCCTAACACTAAACTTCATCCTTAACCCTAACCAGAATCCTAACCCTAAATCTAATTCTCAGACTTCTTGCTTTCTTAGAGTTTAGAAAGCCTGCAATCCTCCCATGCCATGCGAGAAAGGATGCTCTATCACTGTGTCCTGCATGAAACCCACGGGCCCATACCCAGACTATGATAGAGTGGGTTCCCGGGTACAATCCCAGCCCCCTAAACTCCCCCCGCCCGCCTAATGCAGACAGGGACCATGCGCTAAGCATAAACAATACCTTTAACAGATAACCCTAACCCTGAACATAACACCCAACCCTGTTCCTGTTTCTCCCCTTAACACGTAAACCTCACCGTGCGCCTAACTTTAACCTCTTATCCTAACGTTAATGCATAACACATTTCCTGAGAACAACCCCTATCCCATAATTCTAACCCTATCTCCTAGTCATCACTGTGACACCTAATCCCTAACCCTAATTCTAAACCGCTAACCCTAACCGTAACCCTACCTACAACCCTAACACTGACAGTAACCCTTACCTCTAACCCCAACGCTATGCCTAACAAAAACCCTAACCCTTCACCCTAACCCCTAAGCCTTACCCTAACCTTTAACCATAATCCTAATCCTAACCATTAAACCTAACCCTAACTCTTAAAGCTAATCCTAAACCTTACCCTCACGACTAGACCTAACCCTGACACTAACCTAACACCTAACCCTAACCAGAACCCCTAAAGCTAACCCTGAACCCTATTCCTAACCCTAGCAGTAAACTTTAACCCTATACCTAAGCCCAACCCTTAACCCTAATCCTATCCTTTTACCCTAAAACTAACCCCTAAACCTAAGCGCTAAACCTAACACCTATACCTCACCCTAACTCTAACCCCAATCCTAATTCTAACCATACCCCTTCATAAAACACTAACACCTAACCGCTAACACTAACACTAACCAAAAACCCTAATCAGTAATCCCTAACCCTAACGCTTAACCTTTACTCTAACCGTTAACCCTCACCCTAAATCTTAACACTGACCCTAACCTTAACCTTTAACTCTAAGCCTAACCCTTAACCCTACAGGAAGGAAGACCCTTAATGCTAATGGGATCCCTTAACCCTAACCCTAACACTACAGCTAAAAATTACCCTAACCTTTGATCCTTAAACCTAACCCCTAACACTTACTTTAACCCCAAACCCTAAACCTAATCCTAAGCATTAAACCTAACCCTATCTCTTAACCCTAACGCTAGCCCTTATCCTAACGCCTAGATCTAACCCTAAATCTAACCTACCGCCTAATCCTAACCTTAAGCCCTAATGCTAACTCTAACCCTGAACCCTAAACCTACCCGTAACCCTTAACACTAACCCTATCCGTGAACCTTAACCCTGACCCTAACCATTACACCCACCCAAGCATTTAACCCTGACCCTACCCCTAATCCTTAATGCTAACCCTAACACTAAACCCTAACCCTAAGCCCAACACTTAACCCTAATCCTATCCCTTAACCCTAACCCTAACCCTAATGCTAACCCCTAAACGTAACCCTAACCGTGACCAGTAAACCTAAACCTAACCTCTAACACAAACCATAGCACATAACTCTAACCCTATATCTAACCCTAACCCTAAACCTAACCCTAAACCCTAACTCTTAACCTAAACCCTAAGCGTTAACTCTCACGCTAACCTTTAATCCTAACCCTAATCCTAATCTTCAACCCTAAACCTAACACTTAACCCTAACCCTGTACCTAAGCCTAACCCCTCATCTTAGCCCTAACCGTAAACCTCAACCCTAAACCAAAGTGTAACCGTTAAACCTAAGAGTAACCTTTAACCCTAACCCTAAGCACTACCCCTAAGCCCTCACCCTAACACTAAACTTCATCCTTAACCCTAACCATAATCCTAACCCTAAATCTAATTCTCAGACTTCTTGCTTTCTTAGAGTTTAGAAAGCCTGCAATCCTCCCATGTCATGTGTGAAAGGAGGCTCTACCACTGTGTCCTGCATGAAACCCACGGGCCCATACCCAGAGTATGATAGAGTGGGTTCCCGGGTACAACCCCAGCCTCCTAAACTCCCCCCGCCCGCCTAATGCAGACAGGGCCCGTGCGCTAAGCATAAACAATACCTTTAACAGATAACCCTAACCCTGAACATAACACCCAACCCTGTTCCTATTTCTCCCCTTAACACATAAACCTCACCGTGCGCCTATCTTTAACCTCCTATCCTAACGTTAATGCATAACCCATTTCCTGAGAACAACCCCTATCCCATAATTCTAACCCTATCTCCTAGTCATCACTGTGACACCTAATCCCTAACCCTAATTCTAAACCCCTAACCCTAACCGTAACCCTACCTACAACCCTAATACTGACAGTAACCCTTACTTCTGACCCCAACGCTATCCCTAACAAAAACCCTAACCCTTCACCCTAACCCCTAAGCCTTACCCTAACCCTTAACCCGAATCCTAATCCTAACCATTAAACCTAACCCTAGCTCTTAAAGCTAACCCTAAACCTTACCCTCATGACTAGACCTAACCCTGACACTAACCTAACACCTAACACTAACCAGAACCCCTAAAGCTAACCCTGAACCCTATCCCTAACCCTAGCAGTAAACTTTAACCCTAAACCTAAGCCCAACCCGTAACCCTAATCCTATCCTTTTACCCTAAAACTAACCCCTAAACCTAACCCCTATACCTCACCCTAACTCTAACCCCAATCCTAATTCTAACCATACCCCTTCATAAAACACTAACTCCTAACCGCTAACCCTAACACTAACCAAAAACCCTAATCACTAATCCCTAACCCTAACGCTTAACCTTTACCCTAACCGTTAACCCTCACCCTAAATCTTAACACTGACCCTAACCTTAACCTTTAACTCTAAGCCTAACCCTTAACCCTACAGTAAGGAAGACCCTTAATGATAATGGGATCCCTTATCCCTAACCCTAACACTACAGCTAAAAATAACCCTAACCTTGGATCCTTAAACCTAACCCCTAACACTTACTTTAACCCCAAACCCTAACCCTAATCCTAAGCATTAAACCTAACCCTATCTCTTAACCATAACGCTAGCCCTTACCCTAACGCCTATATCTAACCCTAAATCGAACCTACCGCCTAATCCTAACCTTAAGCCCTAATGCTAACACTAACCCTGAACCCTAAACCTACCCGTAACCCTTAACAGTAACCCTATCCGTGAACCTTAACCCTGACCCTAACCAGTACGCGCACCCAAGCATTTAACCCTGACCCTAACCCTAATCCTCAATGCTAACCCTAACACTAAACCCTAACCCTAAGCTCAACACTTAACCCTAATCCTATCCCTTAACCCTAACCCTAATGCTATCCCCTAAAAGTAACCATAACCGCCACCATTAATCCTAACCCTAACCTCTAACCCAAATCATAGCACATAACTCTAAACCTAAAACTAAACCTAACCCTAACCCTAACCCTAAACCCTAACTCTTAACCTTAACCCTAAGCGTTAACTCTCACGCTAACCTTTAGTCCTAACCCTAATCCTAATCTTCAACCCTAAACCTAACACTTAACCTTAACCCTGTACCTAACCCTAACCCCTCATCCTAACCCTAACCGTAAACCTAAACCCTAAACCAAAGTGTAACCGTTAAACTTAAGAGTAACCTTTAACCCTAACCCTAATCCCTAACCCTAAGCCCTCACCCTAACACTAAACTTCATCCTTAACCCTAATTATAATCCTAACCCTAAATCTAATTCTCAGACTTCTTGCTTTCTTAGAGTTTAGAAAGCCTGCAATCCTCCCATGCCATGCGGGAAAGGAGGCTCTACCACTGTGTCCTGCATGAAACCCACGGGCCCATACCCAGAGTATGACAGAGTGGGTTCCCGGGTACAATCCCAGCCCCCTAAACTCCCCCCGCCCGCTTAATGCAGACAGGGCCCGTGCGCTAGCATAAACAATACCTTTAACAGATAAGCCTAACACTGAACATAACACCCAACCCTGTTCCTATTTCTCCCCTTAACACGTAAACCTCACCGTGCGCCTAACTTTAACCTCTTATCCTAACGTTAATGCATAACCCATTTCTAGAGAACAACCCCTATCCCATAATTCTAACCCTATCTCCTAGTCATCACTGTGACACCTAATCCCTAACCCTAATTCTAAACCGCTAACCCTAACCGTAACCCTACCTACAACCCTAACACTGACAGTAACCCTTACTTCTAACCCCAACGCTATGCCTAACAAAATCCCGAACCCTTTACCCTAACCCTTCACCCTAACCCCTAAGCCTTAACCTAACCCTTAACCCTAATCCTAATCCTAAACATTAAACCTAACCCTAGCTCTTAAAGCTAACCCTAAACATTACCCTCACGACTAGACCTAACCCTGACACTAACCTAACACCTAACCCTAACCAGACCCCCTAAAGCCAACCCTGAACCCTATCCCTAACCCTAGCAGTAAACTTTAACCCTAAACCTAAGCCCAACCCGTAACCCTAATCCTATCCTTTTACCCTAAAACTAACCCTTAAACCTAACCCCTATACCTCACCCTAACTCTAACCCCAATCCTAATTCTAACCATACCCCTTCATAAAACACTATCTCCTAACCTCTAACCCTAACACTAACCAAAAACCCTAATCACTAATCCCTAACCCTAACGCTTAACCTTTACCCTAACCGTTAACCCTCACCCTAAATCTTAAAACTGACCGTAACCTTAACCTTCAACTCTAAGCCTTACCCTTAACCCTACATTAAGGAAGATCCTTAATGCTAATGGGATCCCTTATCCCTAACCCTAACACTACAGCTAAAAATAACCCTAACCTTGGATCCTTAAACCTAACCCCTAACACTTACTTTAACCCAAACCCTAACCCTAATCCTAAGCATTAAACCTAACCCTATCTC
>NW_027182935.1:342500-357500 GCF_041146395.1 Eulemur rufifrons
GACCGTAACCATTACCCGCACCCAAGCATTTAACCCTGACACTAATCCTAATCCTTAATGCTAACCCCAACACTAAATCCTAACCCTAAGCCCAACACTTATTCCTAATCCTATCCCTTAACCCTAACCCTAACCCTAATGCTAACCCCTAAACGTAACCCTAACCGTGACCAGTAAACCTAACCCTAACCTTTAACACAATTATAGCACATAACTCTAACTCAAAAACTAACCCTAACCCTAAACCTAACCCTAAACCCTAACTCTTAACCTTAACCCTAAGCATTAACTCTCACGCTAACCTTTAATCCTAACCCTGATCCTAATCTTCAACCCTAAACCTAACACTTAACCCTAAACCTGTACCAAACCCTAACCCCTCATCTTAACCCTAACCGTAAACCTCAACCCTAAACCAAAGTGTAACCATTAAACCTAACAGTAACCTTTAACCCTAACCATATTCCCTAACCCTAAGCCCTCACCCTAACCCTAACCATAATCCTAACCCTAAATCTAATTCTCAGACTTCTTGCTTTCTTAGAGTTTAGAAAGCCTGCAATCCTCCCATGCCATGCGTGAAAGGAGGCTCTACCACTGTGTCCTGCATGAAACCCACGGGCCGATACCCAGAGTATGATAGAGTGGGTTCCCGGGTACAAGCCCAGCCCCCTAAACTCCTCCCGCCCGCCTAATGCAGACAGGGCCCGTGCGCTAAGCATAAACAATACCTTTAACAGATAACCCTAACCCTGAACATAACACCCAACCCTGTTCCTATTTCTCCCCTTAACACGTAAACCTCACCGTGCGCCTAACTTTAACCTCTTATCCTAACGTTAATGCATAACCCATTTCCTGAGAACAACCCCTATCCCATAATTCTAACCCTATCTCCTAGTCATCACTGTGACACCTAATCCCTAACCCTAATTCTAAACCGCTAACCCTAACCGTAACCCTACATACTACCCTAACACTGACAGTAACCCTTACTTCTAACCCCAACGCTATTCCTAACAAAAACACTAACCCTTGACCCTAACCCTTCACCCTAACCCCTAAGCCTTACTCTAACCCTTAACCCTAATCCTAATCCTAACCATTAAACCTAACCCTAGCTCTTAAAGCTAACCCTAAACCTTACCCTCACGACTGGACCTAACCCTGACACTAACCTAACACCTAACCCTAACCAGAACCCCTAAAGCTAACCCTGAACCCTATCCCTAACCCTAGCAGTAAACTTTAATCCTAAACCTAAGCCCAACCCGTAACCCTAATCCTATCCTTTTACCCTAAAACTAACCCCTAAACCTAACCCCTATACCTCACCCTAACTCTAACCCCAATCCTAATTCTAACCATACCCCTTCATAAAACACTAACTCCTAACCGCTAACCCTAACACTAACCAAAAACCCTAATCACTAATCCCTAACCCTAACGCTTAACCTTTACCCTAACCGTTAACCCTCACCCTAAATCTTAACACTGACCCTAACCTTAACCTTTAACTCTAAGCCTAACCCTTAACCCTACAGGAAGGAAGACCCTTAATGCTAATGGGATCCCTTATCCCTAACCCTAACACTACAGCTAAAAATAACCCTAACCTTGGATCCTTAAATCTAACCCCTAACACTTACTTTAACCCCAAACCCTAACCCTAATCCTAAGCATTAAACCTAACCCTATCTCTTAACCCTAACGCTAGCCCTTACCCTAACGCCTAGATCTAACCCTAAATCTAACCTACCGCCTAATCCTAACCTTAAGCCCTAATGCTAACTCTAACCCTGAACCCTAAACCTACCCGTAACCCTTAACACTAACCCTATCCGTGAACCTTAACCCTGACCCTAACCATTACCCGCACCCAAGCATTTAACCCTGAACCTAACCCCAATCCTTAATGATAACCCTAACACTAAACCCTAACCCTAAACCCAACACTTAACCCTAATCCTATCCCTTAATCCTAACCCTAATACTAACCCCTAAACGTAACCCTCACCGTGACCAGTAAACCTAACCCTAACCTCTAACACAAACCATAGCACATAACTCTAACCCTAAAACTAACCCTAACCCTAACCCTAACCCTAAACCCTAACTCTTAACCTTTACCCTAAGCGTTAACTCTCACGCTAACCTTTAATCCTAACCCTAATCCTAATCTTCAACCCTAAACCTAACACATAACCCTAACCCTGTACTAAACCCTAACCCCTCATCTTAACCCTAACCGTAAACCTCAACCCTAAACCAAATGTAACCGTTAAACCTAAGAGTAATCTTTAACCCTAACCCTAATCCCTAACCCTAAGCCCTCACCGTAACACTAAACTTCATCCTTAACCCTAACCATTATCCTAACCCTAAATCTCATTCTCAGACTTCTTGGTTTCTTAGAGTTTAGAAAGCCTGCAATCCTCCCATGCCATGCGTGAAAGGAGGCTCTACCACTTTGTCCTGCATGAAACCCACGGGCCCATACCCAGAGTATGATAGAGTGGGTTCCCGGGTACAATCCCAGCCCCCTAAACTCCCCCTGCCCGCCCAATGCAGACAGGGCCCGTGCGCTAAGCATAAACAATACCTTTAACAGATAACCCTAACCCTGAACATAACACCCAACCCTGTTCCTATTTCTCCCCTTAACACGTAAACCTCACCGTGCGCCTAACTTTAACCTCTTATCCTAACGTTAATGCATAACCCATTTCCTGAGAACAACCCCTATCCCATAATTCTAACCCTATCTCCTAGTCATCACTGTGACACCTAATCCCTAACCCTAATTCTAAACCGCTAACCCTAACCGTGACCCTACCTACAACCTTAACGATGACAGTAACCCTTCTAACCTCAACGCTATGCCTAAGAAAAACCCCAACCCTTGACCCTAACCCTTCACCCTAACCCCTAAGCCTTATTCTAACCCTTAACCCTAATCCTAATCCTAACCATTAAACCTAACCCTAGCTCTTAAAGCTAACCCTAAACCTTACCCTCACGACTAGACCTAACCCTGACACTAACCTAACACCTAACCCTAACCAGAACCCCTAAAGCTAACCCTGAATCCTATCCCTAACCCTAGCAGTAAACTTTAACCCTAAACCTAAGCCCAACCCGTAACACTAATCCTATCCTTTTACCCTAAAACTAACCCCTAAACCTAACCCCTATACCTCACCCTAACTCTAACCCCAATCCTAATTCTATCCATACCCCTTCATAAAACATTAACTCCTAACCGCTAACCCTAACACTAACCAAAAACCCTAATCACTAATCCCTAACCCTAACGCTTAACCTTTACCCTAACTGTTAACCCTCACCCTAAATCTTAACACTGACCCTAACCTTAACCTTTAACTCTAAGCCTAACCCTTAACCCTACAGTAAGGAAGACCCTTAATGCTAATGTGATCCCTTATCCCTAACCCTAACACTACAGCTAAAAATAACCCTAACCTTGGATCCTTAAACCTAACCCCTAACACTTACTTTCACCCCAAACCCTAACCCTAATCCTAAGCATTAAACCTAACCCTATCTCTTAACCCTAACGCTAGCCCTTACCCTAACGCCTAGATCTAACCATAAATCTAACCTACCGCCTAATCCTAACCTTAAGCCCTCATGCTAACTCTAACCCTGAACCCTAAACCTACCCGTAACCCTTAACACTAACCCTATCCGTGAACCTTAACCCTGACCCTAACCATTACACGCACCCAAGCATTTAACCCAGACCCTAACCCTAATGCTTAATGCTAACCCTAACTCTAAACCCTCACCCTAAGCCCAACACTTAACCCTAATCCTATCCCTTAACTCTAACCCTAACCCTAACCCTAATGCTACCCCCTAAACGTAACCCTAACTGTGACCAGTAAACCTAACACTAACCTCTAACACAAACCATAGCACATAACTCTAACCCTAAAACTAACCCTAAACCTAACCCTAAACCCTAACTCTTAATCTTAACCCTAAGCGTTAACTCTCACGCTAACCTTTAATCCTAACCCTAATCCTAATCTTCAACCCTAAACCTAACACTTAACCCTAACCCTGTACCTAAACCTAACCCCTCATCTTAACCCTAACCGTAAACCTCAACCCTAAACCAAAGTGTAACCGTTAAACCTAAGAGTAACCTTTAACCCTAACCCTAAGCCCTAACCCTAAGCCCTCACCCTAACACTAAACTTCATCCTTAACCCTAACCATAATCCTAACCCTAAATCTAATTCTCAGACTTCTTGCTTTCTTAGAGTTTAGAAAGCCTGCAATCCTCCCATGCCATGCGTGAAAGGAGGCTCTACCACTGTGTCCTGCATGAAACCCACGGGCCCATACTCAGAGTATGATAGAGTGGGTTCCCGGGTACAATCCCAGCCCCCTAAACTCCCTCCGCCCGCCTAATGCAGACAGGGCCCGTGCGCTAAGCATAAACAATACCTTTAACAGATAACCCTAACCCTGAACATAACACCCAACCCTGTTCCTATTTCTCCCCTTAACACGTAAACCTCACCGTGCGCCTAACTTTAACCTCTTATCCTAACGTTAATGCATAACCCATTTCCTGAGAACAACCCCTATCCCATAATTGTAACGCTATATCGTAGTCATCACTGTGACACCTAATCCCTAACCCTAATTCAAAACCGCTAACCCTAATCGTAACCCTACCTACAACCCTAACACTGACAGTAAACCTTACTTCTAACCCCAACGCTTTGCCTAACAAAAACCCTAACCCTTGACGCTAACCCTTCACCCTAACCCCTAAGCCTTACCCTAACCCTTAACCCTAATCCTAATCCTAACCATTAAACCTAACCCTAGCTCTTAAAGCTAACCCTAAACCTTACCCTCACGACTAGACCTAACCCTGACACTAACCTAACACCTAACCCTAACCAGAACCCCTAAAGCTAACCTTGAACCCTATTCCTAAACCTAGCGGTAAATTTTAACCCTATACCTAAGCCCAACCCGTAACCCTAATCCTATCCTTTTACCCTAAAACTAACCGCTAAACCTAAGCCCTAACCCTAACCCCTATACCTCACCCTAACTCTAACCTCAATCCTAATTCTAACCATACCCCTTCATAAAACACTAACACCTAACCGCTAACCCTAACACTAACCAAAAACCCTAATCACTAATCCCTAACCCTAACGATTAACCTTTACTCTAACCGTTAACCCTCACCCTAAATCTAAACACTGACCCTAACCTTAACATTTAACTCTAAGCCTAACCCTTAACCCTACAGGAAGGAAGACCCTTAATGCTAATGGGATCCCTTATCCCTAACCCTAACACTACAGCTAAAAATTACCCTAACCTTTGATCCTTAAACCTAACCTCTAACACTTACTTTAACCCCAAACCCTAACACTAATCCTTAGCATTAAAGCTAAACCTATCTCTTAACCCTAACGCTAGCCCTTACCCTAACGCCTAGATCTAACCCTTAATCTAACCTACCGCCTAATCCCAAACTTAAGCCCTAATGCTAACTCTAACCCTGAACCCTAAACCTACCCGTAACCCTTAACACTAACCCTATCCGTGAACCTTAACCCTGACCCTAACCATTACCCGCACCCAAGCATTTAACCCTGACCCTACCCCTAATCCTTAATGATAACCCTAACACTAAACCCTAACCCTAAGCCCAACACTTAACCCTAATCCTATCCCTTAACCCTAACCCTAACCCTAATGCTAACCCCTAAACGTAACCCTAACCGTGACCAGTAAACCTAACCCTAACCTCTAACACAAACCATAGCACATAACTCTAACCCTATATCTAACCCTAACCCTAACCCTAACCCTAAACCCTAACACTTAACCTTAACCCTAAGCGTTAACTCTCACGCTAACCTTTAATCCTAACCCTAATCCTAATCTTCAACCCTAAACCTAACACTTAACCCTAACCCTGTACCTAAGCCTACCCCTCATCTTAGCCCTAACCGTAAACCTCAACCCTATACCAAAGTGTAACCGTTAAACCTAAGAATAACCTTGAACCCTAACCCTAAGCCCTAACCCTAAGCCCTCACCCTAACACTAAACTTCATCCTTAACCCTAACCAGAATCCTAACCCTAAATCTCATTCTCAGACTTCTTGCTTTCTTAGAGTTTAGAAAGCCTGCAATCCTCCCATGCCATGCGGGAAAGGAGGCTCTACCACTGTGTCCTGCATGAAACCCACGGGCCCATACCCAGAGTATGATAGAGTGGGTTCCCGGGTACAAGCCCAGCCCCCTAAACTCCCCCCGCCCGCCTAATGCAGACAGGGCCCGTGCGCTAAGCATAAACAATATCTTTAACAGATAACCCTAACCCTGAACATAACACCCAACCCTGTTCCTATTTCTCCCCTTAACACGTAAACCTCACCGTGCGCCTAAATTTATCCTCTTATCCTAACGTTAATGCATAACCCATTTCCTGAGAACAACCCCTATCCCATAATTCTAACCCTATCTCCCAGTCATCACTGTGACACCTAATCCCTAACCCTAATTCTAAACCGCTAACCCTAACCGTAACCCTACCTAAAACCCTAACACTGACAGTAACCCTTACTTCTAACCCCAACGCTATGCCTCACAAAAACCCTAACCCTTGACCCTAACCCTTCACCCTAACCCCTAAGCCTTACCCTAACCCTTAACCCTAATCCTAATCCTAACCATTAAACCTAACCCTAGCTCTTAAAGCTAACTCTAAACCTTACCCTCACGACTAGACCTAACCCTGACACTAACCTAACACCTAACCCTACCCAGAACCCCTAAAGCTAACCCTGAACCCTATCCCTAACCCTAGCAGTAAACTTTAACCCTAAACCTAAGCCCAACCCGTAACCCTAATCCTATCCTTTTACCCTAAAACTAACCCCAAACCTAACCCCTATACCTCACCCTAACTCTAATCCCAATCCTAATTCTAACCATACGCCTTCATAAAACACTAACTCCTAACCGCTAACCCTAACACTAACCAAAAACCCTAATCACTAATCCCTAACCCTAACGCTTAACCTTTACCCTAACCGTTAACCCTCACCCTAAATCTTAACACTGACCCTAACCTTAACCTTTAACTCTAAGCCAAACCCTTAACCCTACAGTAAGGAAGACCCTTAATGCTAATGGGATCCCATATCCCTAACCCTAACACTACAGCTAAAAATAACCCTAACCTTGGATCCTTAAACCTAACCCCTAACACTTACTTTAACCCCAAACCCTAACCCTAATCCTAAGCATTAAACCTAACCCTATCTCTTAACCCTAACGCTAGCCCTTACCCTAACGCCTAGATCTAACCCTAAATCTAACCTACCGCCTAATCCTAACCTTAAGCCCTAATGCTAACACTAACCCTGAACCCTAAACCTACCCGTAACCCTTAACACTAACCCTATCCATGAACCTTAACCCTGACCCTAACCATTACCCGCACCCAAGCATTTAACCCTGACCCTAACCCTAATCCTCAATGCTAACCCGAACACTAAACCCTAACCCAAAGCCCAACACTTATCCCTAATCCTGTCCCTTAACCCTAACCCTAACCCTAATGCTACCCCCTAAACGTAACCCTAACCGTGACCAGTAAACCTAACCCTAACCTCTAACACAAACTATAGCACATAACTCTAACCCTAAATTTAACCCTAACCCTAAACCCTAACTCTTAACCTTAACCCTAAGCGTTAACTCTCACGCTAACCTTTAATCCTAACCCTAATCCTAATCTTCAACCCTAAACCTAACACTTAACCCTAACCCTGCACCAAACCATAAACCCTCATCTTAACCCTAACCGTAAACCTCAACCCTAAATCAAAGTGTAACCGTTAAACCTAAGAGTAACCTTTAACCCTAACCCTAATCCCTAACCCTAAGCCCTCACCCTAACACTAAACTTCATCCTTAACCCTAACCAGAATCCTAACCCTAAATCTAATTCTCAGACTTCTTGCTTTCTTAGAGTTTAGAAAGCCTGCAATCCTACCATGCCATGCGTGAAAGGAGGCTCTACCACTGCGTCCTGCATGAAACCAACGGGCCCATACCCAGAGTATGATAGAGTGGGTTCCCGGGTACAATCCCAGCGCCCTAAACTCACCCCGCCCGCCTAATGCAGACAGGGCCCGTGCGCTAAGCATAAACAATATCTTTAACAGATAACCCTAACCCTGAACATAACACCCAACCCTGTTCCTATTTCTCCCCTTAACACGTAAACCTCACAGTGTGCCTAACTTTAACCTCTTATCCTAACGTTAATGCATAACCCATTTCCTGAGAACAACCCCTATCCCATAATTCTAACCTTATCTCCTAGTCATCACTGTGACACCTAATCCCTAACCCTAATTCTAAACCGCTAACCCTAACCGTAACCCTACCTACAACCCTACCACTGACAGTAACCCTTACTTCTAACCCCAACGCTATGCCTAACAAAAGCCCTAACCCTTGACCCTAACCCTTCACCCTAACCACTAAGCCTTACCCTAACCCTTAACCCGAATCCTAATCCTAACCATTAAACCTAACCCTAGCTCTTAAAGCTAACCCTAAACCTTACCCTCATGACTAGACCTAACCCTGACACTAACCTAACACCTAACCCTAACCAGAACCCCTAAAGCTAACCCTGAACCCTATCCCTAACCCTAGCAGTAAACTTTAACCCTAAACCTAAGCCCAACCCGTAACCCTAATCCTATCCTTTTACCCTAAAACTAACCCCTAAACCTAACCCCTATACCTCACCCTAACTCTAACCCCAATCCTAATTCTAACCATACCCCTTCATAAAACACTAACTCCTAACCGCTAACCCTAACACTAACCAAAAACCCTAATCACTAATCCCCAACCCTAACGCTTAACCTTTACCCTAACCGTGAACCCTCACCCTAAATCTTAACACTGACCCTAACCTTAACCTTTAACTCTAAGCCTAACCCTTAACCCTACAGTAAGGAAGACCCTTAATGCTAATGGGATCCCTTATCCCTAACCCTAACACTACAGCTAAAAATAACCCTAACCTTGGATCCTTAAACCTAACCCCTAACACTTACTTTCACCCCAAACCCTAACCCTAATCCTAAGCATTAAACCTAACCCTATCTCTTAACCCTAACGCTAGCCCTTACCCTAACGCCTAGATCTAACCCTAAATCTAACCTACCGCCTAATCCGAACCTTAAGCCCTAATGCTAACACTAACCCTGAACCCTAAACCTACCCGTAACCCTTAACACTAACCCTATCCGTGAACCTTAACCCTTACCCTAACCTTTACCCGCACCCAAGCATTTAACCCTGACCCTAACCCTAATCCTTAATGCTAAACCTAACACTAAACCCTAACCCTAAGCCCAACACTTATCCCTAAACCTATCCCTTAACCCTAACCCTAACCCTAATGCTACCCCCTAAACGTAACCCTATCCATGACCAGTAAACCTAACCCTAACCTCTAACACCAACCATAGCACATAACTATAACCCTAAAACTAACCCTAACCCTTAACCTTAACCCTAAGCGTTAACTCTCACGCTAACCTTTAATCCTAACCCTAATCCTAATCTTCAACCCTAAAACCTAACACTTAACCCCAATCCTGTACCAAACCCTAACCCCTCATCTTAACCCTAACCGTAAACCTCAACCCTAAACCAAAGTGTAACCGTTAAACCTAAGAGTAACCTTTAACCTTAACCCTAATCCCTAACTCTAAACCCTCACCCTAACACTAAACTTCATCCTTAACCCTAACCGTAATCCTAACCCTAAATCTAATTCTCAGACTTCTTGCTTTCTTAGAGTTTAGAAAGCCTGCAATCCTCCCATGCCATGCGTGAAAGGAGGCTCTACCACTGTGTCCTGCATGAAACCCACGGGCCCATACCCAGAGTATGATAGAGTGGGTTCCCGGGTACAATCCCAGCGCCCTAAACTCACCCCGCCCGCCTAATGCAGACAGGGCCCGTGCGCTAAGCATAAACAATACCTTTAACAGATAACCCTAACCCTGAACATAACACCCAACCCTGTTCCTATTTCTCCCTTAACACGTAAACCTCACCATGCGCCTAACTTTAACCTCTTATCCTAACGTTAATGCATAACCATTTCCTGAGAACAACCCCTATCCCATAATTCTAACCCTATCTCCTAGTCATCACTGTGACACCTAATCCTAACCCTAATTCCAAACCGCTAACCCTAATCGTAACCCTACCTACAACCCTAACACTGACAGTAACCCTTACTTCTAACCCCAACGCTATCCCTAACAAAAACCCTAACCCTTCACCCTAACCCCTAAGCCTTACCCTAACCCTTAACCCTAATCCTAATCCTAACCATTAAACCTAACCCTAGCTCTTAAAGCTAACCCTAAACCTTACCCTCACGACTAGACCTACCCTGACACTAACCTAACACCTAACCCTAACCAGAACCCCTAAAACTAACCCTGCAACCTATCCCTAACACTAGCAGTAAATTTTAACCCTAAACCTAAGCTCAACCCGTAACCCTAATCCTATCCTTTTACCCTAAAACTAACCCTAAACCTAACCCCTATACCTCACCCTAACTCTAACCCCAATCCTAATTCTAACCATACCCCTTCATAAAACACTAACTCCTAACCGCTAACCCTAACACTAACCAAAAACCCTAATCACTAATCCCTAACCCTAACGCTTAACCTTTACCCTAACCGTTAAACCTCATCCTAAATCTTAACACTGACCCTAACCTTAAACTTTAACTCTAAGCCTAACCCTTAACTCTACAGTAAGGAAGACCCTTAATGCTAATGGGATCCCTTATCCTAACCCTAACACTACAGCTAAAAATAACCCTAACCTTTGATCCTTAAAAAAACCCCTAACACTTACTTTAACCCCAAACCCTAACCCTAATCCTAAGCATTAAACCTAACCCTATCTCTTAACCCTTACGCTAGCCCTTACCCTAACGCCTAGATCTAACCCTAAATATAACCTACCGCCTAATCCTAACCTTAAGCCCTAATGCTAACTCTAACCCTGAACCCTAAACCTACCCGTAACCCTTAACACTAACCCTATCCGTGAACCTTAACCCTGACCCTAACCATTACCCGAACCCAAGCATTTAACCCTGACCCTACCCCTTGTCCTTAATGATAACCCTAACACTAAACCCTAACCCTAAGCCCAACACTTAACCCTAATCCTATCCCTTAACCCTAACCCTAATTCTATCCCCTCAACGTAACCGTAACCGCCACCAGTAAACCTAACCCTAACCTCTAACAGAAACCATAGCACATAACTCTAACCCTAAAACTAACCCTAACCCTAACCCTAATCCTAAACCCTAACTCTTAACCTTAACCCTAAGCGTTAACTCTCACGCTAACCTTTAGTCCTAACCCTAATCTTAATCTTCAACCCTAAACCTAACACTTAACCTTAACCCTGTACCTAACCCTAACCTCTCATCTTAACCCTATCTGTAAACCTAAACCCTAAACCAAAGTGTAACCGTTAAACTTAAGAGTAACCTTTAACCCTAACCCTAATCCCTAACCCTAAGCCCTCACCCTAACACTAAACTTCATCCTTAACCCTAATTATAATCCTAACCCTAAATCTAATTCTCAGACTTCTTGCTTTCTTAGAGTTTAGAAAGCCTGCAATCCTCCCATGCCATGCGTGAAAGGAGGCTCTACCACTGTGTCCTGCATGAAACCCACGGGCCCATACCCAGAGTATGATAGAGTGGGTTCCCGGGTACAATCCCAGCCCCCTAAAGTCCCCCCGCCCGCCTAATGCAGACAGGGCCCGTGCGCTAAGCATAAACAATACCTTTAACAGATAACCCTAACCCTGAACATAACACCCAACCCTGTTCCTATTTCTCCCCTTAACACGTAAACCTCACCGTGCGCCTAACTGTAACCTCTTATCCTAACGTTAATGCATAACCCATTTCCTGAGAACAACCCCTATCCCATAATTCTAACCCTATCTCCTAGTGATCACTGTGACACCTAATCCCTAACCCTAATTCTAAACCGCTAACCCTAACCGTAACCCTACCTACAACCCTAACACTGACAGTAACCCTTACTTCTAACCCCAACGCTATGCCTAACAAAAACCCTAACCCTTGACCCTAACCCTTCACCCTAACCCCTAAGCCTTACCCTAACCCTTAACCCTAATCCTAATCCTAACCATTAAACCTAACCCTAGCTCTTAAAGCAAACCCTAAACCTTACCCTCACGACTAGACCTAACCCTGACACTAACCTAACACCTAACCCTAACCAGAACCCCTAAAGCTAACCCTGAACCCTATCCCTAACCCTAGCAGTAAACTTTAACCCTAAACCTAAGCCCAACCCGTAACCCTAATCCTATCCTTTTACCCTAAAACTAACCCCTAAACCTAACCCCTATACCTCACCCTAACTCTAACCCCAATCCTAATTCTAACCATACCCCTTCATAAAACACTAACTCCTAACCTCTAACCCTAACACTAACCAAAAACCCTAATCACTAATCCCTAACCCTAACCCTTAACCTTTACCCTAACCGTTAACCCTCACCCTAAATCTTAACACTGACCGTAAACTTAATCTTCAACTCTAAGCCTTACCCTTAACCCTACAGTAAGGAAGACCCTTAATGCTAATGGGATCCCTTATCCCTAACCCTAACACTACAGCTAAAAATAACCCTAACCTTGGATCCTTAAACCTAACCCCTAACACTAACTTTAACCCAAACCCTAACCCTAATCCTAAGCATTAAACCTAACCCTATCTCTTAACCCTAACGCTAGCCCTTACCCTAACGCCTAGATCTAACCCTAAATCTAACCTACCGCCTAATCCTAACCTTAAGCCCTAATGCTAACTCTAACCCTGATCCCTAAACCTACCCGTAACCCTTAACACTAACCCTATGCGTGAACCTTAACCCTGACCCTAACCATTACCCGCACCCAAGCATTTAACCCTGACCCTAACACTAATCCTTAATGATAACTCTAACACTAAACCCTAACCCTAATTCCAACACTTAACCCTAATGCTATGCCTTAACCCTAACCCTAACCCTAACCCTAATGCTAACTCCTAAACGTAGCCCTAACCGTGAACACTAAACCTAAACCTAACCTCTAACACAAACCATAGCACATAACTCTAACCCTAAAACTAACCCTAACCGTAAACCTAACCCTAAACCCTAACTCTTAACCTTAACCCTAAGCCTTAACTCTCACCCTAACCTTTAATCCTAACCCTAATCCTAATCTTCAACCCTAAACCTAACACTTAACCCTAACCCTGTACCAAACCCTAACCCCTCATCTTAACCCTAACCGTAAACCTCAACCCTAAACCAAAGTGTAACCGTTAAACCTAAGAGTAACCTTTAACCCTAACCCTAATCCCTAACCCTAAGCCCTCACCCTAACACTAAACTTCATCCTTAACCCTAACCATAATCCTAACCCTAAATCTAATTCTCAGACTTCTTGCTTTCTTAGAGTTTAGAAAGCCTGCAATCCTCCCATGCCATGCGTGAAAGGAGGCTCTACCACTGTGTCCTGCATGAAACCCACGGGCCCATACCCAGAGTATGATAGAGTGGGTTCCCGGGTACAACCCCAGCCCCCTAAACTCACCCCGCCCACCTAATGTAGACAGGGCCCGTGCGCTAAGCATAAACAATACCTTTAACAGATAACCCTAACCCTGAACATAACACCCAACCCTGTTCCTATTTCTCCCCTTAACACGTAAACCTCACCGTGCGCCTATCTTTAACCTCTTATGCTAACGTTAATGCATAACCCATTTCCTGAGAACAACCCCTATCCCATAATTCTAACCCTATCTCCTAGTCATCACTGTGACACCTAATCCCTAACCCTAATTCTAAACCGCTAACCCTAACCGTAACCCTACCTAGAACCCTAGCACTGACAGTAACCCTTACTTCTAACCCCAACGCTATGCCTAACAAAAACCCTAATCCTTGACCCTAACCCTTCATCCTAACCCCTAAGCCTTACCCTAACCCTTAACCCTAATCCTAATCCTAACCATTAAACCTAACCCTAGCTCTTAAAGCTAACCCTAAAACTTACCCTAATGATTAGACCTAATCCTGACACTAACCTAACCCCTAACCCTAACCAGAACCCCTAAAGCTAACCCTGAACCCTATCCCTAACCCTAGCAGTAAACTTTAACCCTAAACCTAAGACCAACCCGTAACCCTAATCCTATCCTTTTACCCTAAAACTAACCCCTAAACCTAACCCCAAACCTCACCCTAACTCTAACCCCAATCCTAATTCTAACCATACCCCTTCATAAAAAACTAACTCCTAACCGCTAACCTTAACACTAACCAAAAACGCTAATCACTAATCCCTAACCCTAATGCTTAACCTTTACCCTAACTCTTAACTCTAAAAGTAAATCTTAACACTGACCCTAACCTTAACCTTTAACTCTAAGCCTAACCCTTAACCCTACAGTAAGGAAGACCCTTAATGCTAATGGGATCCCTTATCCCTAACCCTAACACTACAGCTAAAAATAACCCTAACCTTGGATCCTTAAACCTAACCGCTAACACTTACTTTCACCCCAAACCCTAACCCTAATCCTAAGCATTAAACCTAACCCTATCTCTTAACCCTAACGCTAGCCCTTACCCTAACGCCTAGATCTAACCCTGAATCTAACCTACCGCCTAATCCTAAACTTAAGCCCTAATGCTAACTCTAACCCTGAAACCTAAATCTACCCGTAACCCTTAACACTAACCCTATCCGTGAACCTTACACCTGACCCTAACCATTACCCGCACCCAAGCATTTAACCCTGACCCTAACCCTAATCC
>NW_027182935.1:397500-417500 GCF_041146395.1 Eulemur rufifrons
CTAATCCTAACCATTAAACCTAACCCTAGCTCTTAAAGCTAACCCTAAACCTTACCCTCACGACTACAACTAACCCTGACACTAACCTAACACCTAACCCTAACCAGAACCCCTAAAGCTAACCCTGAACCCTATCCCCAACCCTAGCAGTAAACTTTAACCCTAAACCTAAGCCCAACCCGTAACCCTAATCCTATCCTTTTACCCTAAAACTAACCCCTAAACCTAACCCCTATACCTCACCCTCACTCTAACCCCAATCCTAATTCTAACCATACCCCTTCATAAAACACTAACTCCTAACCGCTAACCCTAACACTAACCAAAAACCCTAATCACTAATCCCTAACCCTAACGCTGAACCTTTACCCTAACCGTTAACCCTCACCCTAAATCTTAACACTGACCCTAACCTTAACATTTAACTCTAAGCCTAACACTTAACCCTACAGTAAGGAAGACCCTTAATGCTAATGGGATCCCTTATCCCTAACCCTAACACTACAGCTAAAAATAACCCTAACCTTGGATCCTTAAACCTAACCCCTAACACTTACTTTAACCCCAAACCCTAAACCTAATCCTAAGCATTAAACCTAACCCTATCTCTTAACCCTAACGCTAGCCCTTACCATAACGCCTATATCTAACCCTAAATCTAACCTACCGCCTAATCCTAAACTTAAGCACTAATGCTAACACTAACCCTGAACCCTAAACCTACCCGTAACCCTTAACACTAACTCTATCCGTGAACCTTAACCCTGACTCTAACCATTACCCGCTCCCAAGCATTTAACCCTGACCCTAACCCTAATCCTTAATGCTAACCCTAACACTAAACCCTAACCCTAAGCCCAACACTTATCCCTAATCCTATCCCTTAACCCTAACCCTAACCCTAATGCTACCCCCAAACGTAACCCTATCCGTGACCAGTAAACCTAACCCTAACCTCTAACACAAACCATAGCACATAACTCTAACCCTAAAACTAACCCTAACCCTAACCTTAACCCCTAAGTCATAACCTTAACCCTAAGCGTTAACTCTCACGCTAACCTTTAATCCTAACCCTAATCCTAATCTTCAACCCTAAACCTAACACTTAACCCTAACCCTGTACCAAACCCTAACCCCTCATCTTAACCCTAACCGTAAACCTCAACCCTAAACCAAAGTGTAACCGTTAAACCTAAGTGTAACCTTTAACCCTAACCCTAATCCCTAACCCTAAGCCCTCACTCTAACACTAAACTTCATCCTTAACCCTAACCATAATCCTAACCCTAAATCTAATTCTCAGACTTCTTGCTTTCTTAGAGTTTAGAAAGCCTGCAATCCTCCCATGCCATGCGTGAAAGGAGGCTCTACCACGGTGTCCTGCATGAAACCCACGGGCCCATACCCAGAGTATGATAGAGTGGGTTCCCGGGTACAATCCCAGCCCCCTAAACTCCCCCCGCCCGCCCAATGCAGACAGGGCCCGTGCGCTAAGCATAAACAATACCTTTAACAGATAACCCTAACCCTGAACATAACACCCAACCCTGTTCCTATTTCTCCCCTTAACACGTAAACCTCACCGTGCGCCTAACTTTAACCTCTTATCCTAACGTTAATGCATAACCCATTTCCTGAGAACAACCCCTATCCCATAATTCTAACCCTATCTCCTAGTCATCACTGTGACACCTAATCCCTAACCCTAATTCTAAACCGCTAACCCTAACCGTAACCCTACCTACAACCCTAACACTGACAGTAACCCTTACTTCTAACCCCAACGCTATGCCAAACAAAAACCCTAACCCTTGACCCTAACCCTTCACCCTAACCCCTAAGCCTTACCCTAACCCTTAACCCTAATCCTAATCCTAACCATTAAACCTAACCCTAGCTCTTAAAGCTAACCCTAAACCTTACCCTCACGACTAGACCTAACCCTGACACTAACCTAACACCTAACCCTAACCAGAACCCCTAAAGCTAACCCTGAACCCTATCCCTAACCCTAGCAGTAAACTTTAACCCTAAACCTAAGCCCAACCCGTAACACTAATCCTATCCTTTTACCCTAAAACTAACCCCTAAACCTAACCCCTATACCTCACCCTAACTCTAACCCCAATCCTAATTCTAACCATACCCCTTCATAAAACACTAACTCCTAACCGCTAACCCTAACACTAACCAAAAACCGTAATCACTAATCCCTAACCCTAACGCTTAACCTTTACCCTAACCGTTAACCCTCACCCTAAATCTTAACACTACCCTAACCTTAACCTTTAACTCTAAGCCTAACCCTTAACCCTACAGTAAGGAAGACCCTTAATGCTAATGGGATCCCTTATCCCTAACCCTAACACTACAGCTAAAAATAACCCTAACTTTGGATCCTTAAACCTAACCCCTAACACTTACTTTAACCCCAAACCCTAACCCTAATCCTAAGCATTAAACCTAACCCTATCTCTTAACCCTAACGCTAGCCCTTACCCTAACGCCTAGATCTAACCCTAAATCTAACCTACCGCCTAATCCTAACCTTAAGCCCTAATGCTAACACTAACCCTGAACCCTAAACCTACCCGTGACCCTTAACACTAACCCTATCCGTGAACCTAAACCCTGACCCTAACCATTACCTGCACCCAAGCATTTAACCCTGACCCTAATCCTAATCCTTAATGCTAACCTTAACACTAAACCCTAACCCTAAGCCCAACACTTAACCCTAATCCTATCCCTTAACCCTAACCCTAACCCTAACCCTAATGCTAACCCCTAAACGTAACCCTAACCGTGACCAGTAAACCTAACCCTAACCTCTAACACAAACCATAGCACATAACTCTAACCCTAAAACTAACCCTAACCCTAATCCTAAACCCTAACTCTTAACCTTAACCCTAAGCGTTAACTCTCACGCTAACCTTTAATCCTAACCCTAATCCTAATCTTCAACCCTAAACCTAACACTTAACCCTAACCCTGTACCAAACCCTAACCCCTCATCTTAACCCTAACCGTAAACCTCAACCCTAAACCAAAGTGTAACCATTAAACCTAAGAGTAACCTTTAACCCTAACCCTATTCCCTAACCCTAAGCCCTCACCCTAACACTAAACTTCATCCTTAACCCTAACCAGAATCCTAACCCTAAATCTAATTCTCAGACTTCTTGCTTTCTTAGAGTTTAGAAAGCCTGCAATCCTCCCATGCCATGCGTGAAAGGAGGCTCTACCACTGTGTCCTGCATGAAACCCACGGGCCCATACCCAGAGTATGATAGAGTGGGTTCCCGGGTACAATCCCAGCCCCCTAAACTCCCCCCGCCCGCCTAACGCAGACAGGGCCCGTGCGCTAAGCATAAACAATACCTTTAACAGATAACCCTAACCCTGAACATAACACCCAAACCTGTTCCTATTTCTCCCCTTAACACGTAAACCTCACCTTGCGCCTAACTTTAACCTCTTATCCTAACGTTATTGCATAACCCATTTCCTGAGAACAACCCCTATCCCATAATTCTAACCCTATCTCCTAGTCATCACTGTGACACCTAATCCCTAACCCTAATTCTAAACCGCTAACCCTAACCGTAACCCTACCTACAACCCTAACACTGACAGTAACCCTTACTTCTATCCCCAACGCTATGCCTAACAAAAACCCTAACCCTTGACCCTAACCCTTCACCCTAACCCCTAAGCCTTACCCTAACCCTTAACCCTAATCCTAATCCTAACCATTAAACCTAACCCTAGCTCTTAAAGCTAACCCTAAACCTTACCCTCAAGACTAGACCTAACCCTGACACTAACCTAACACCTAACCCTAACCAGAACCCCTAAAGCTAACGCTGAACCCTATCCCTAAACCTAGCAGAAAACTTTAACCCTAAACGTAAGCCCAACCCGTAACCCTGATCCTATCTTTTTACCCTAAAACTAACCCCTAAACCTAACCCCTATACCTCACCCTAACTCTAACCCCAATCCTAATTCTAACCATACACCTTCATAAAACACTAACTACTAACCGCTAACCCTAACACTAAGCAAAAACCCTAATCACTAATCCCTAACCCTAACAATTAACCTTTACCCTTACCGTTAACCCTCACCCTAAATCTTAACACTGACCCTAACCTTAACCTTTAACTCTAAGCCTAACCCTTAACCCTACAGTAAGGAAGACCCTTAATGCTCATGGGATCCCTTATCCCTAACCCTAACACTACAGCTAAAAATAACCCTAACCTTGGATCCTTAAACCTGACCCCTAACACTTACTTTAACCCCAAACCCTAACCCTAATCCTAAGCATTAAACCTAACCCTATCTCTTAACCCTAACGCTAGCCCTTACCCTAACGCCTAGATCTAACCCTAAATCTAACCTACCGCCTAATCCTAACCTTAAGCACTAATCCTAACACTAACCCTGAACCCTAAACCTACCCGTAACCCTTAACACTAAGCCTTTCCGTGAACCTTAACGCTGACCCTAACCATTACCCACACCCAAGCATTTAACTCTGACCCTAACGCTAATCCTTAATGCTAACCCTAACACTAAACCCTAACCCTAGCCCAACCCTTAACCCTAATCGTATCCCTTAACACTAACCCTAACCCTAATGCTACCCCCTAAACGTAACCCTAACCGTGACCAGTAAACCTAACCCTAACCTCTAACACAAACCATAGCACATAACTCTAACCCTAAAACTAACCCTAACCCTAACCCTAACCCTAAACCCTAACTCCTAACCCTAAGCGTTAACTCTCACGCTAACCTTTAATCCTAACCCTAATCCTAATCTTCAAACCTAAACCTAACACTTAACCCTAACCTTGTACCAAACCCTAACCCCTCATCTTAACCCTAACCGTAAACCTCAACCCTAAACCAAAGTGTAACCATTAAACCTAAGAGTAACCTTTAACCCTAACCCTATTCCCTAACCCTAAGCCCTCACCCTAACACTAAACTTCATCCTTAAACCTAACCAGAATCCTAACCCTAAATCTAATTCTCAGACTTCTTGCTTTCTTAGAGTTTAGAAAGCCTGCAATCCTCCCATGCCATGCGTGAAAGGAGGCTCTACCACTGTGTCCTGCATGAAACCCACGGGCCCATACCCAGAGTATGATAAAGTGGGTTCCCGGGTACAATCCCAGCCCCCTAAACTCCCCCCGCCCGCCTAATGCAGACAGGGCCCGTGCGCTAAGCATAAACAATACCTTTAGCAGATAACCCTAATCCTGAACATAACACCCAACCCTGTTCCTATTTCTCCCCTTAACACGTAAACCTCACCGTGTGCCTAACTTTAACCTCTTATCCTAACGTTAATGCATGACCCATTTCCTGAGAACAACCCCTATCCCATAATTCTAACCCTATCTCCTAGTCATCACTGTGACACCTAATCCCTAACCCTAATTCTAAACCGCTAACCCTAACCGTAACCCTACCGACAACCCTAACACTGACAGTAACCTTTACTTCTAACCCCAACGCTATGCCTAACAAAAACCCTAACCCTTGACCCTAACCCTTCACCCTAACCCCTAAGCCTTACCCTAACCCTTAACCCTAATCCTAGTCCTAACCATTAAACCTAACCCTAGCTCTTAAAGCTAACCCTAAACCTTACCCTCATGACTAGACCTAACCCTGACACTAACCTAACACCTAACCCTAACCAGAACCCCTAAAGCTAACCCTGAACCCTATCCCTAACCCTAGCAGTAAACTTTAACCCTAAACCTAAGCCCAACCCGTAACCCTAATCCTATCCTTTTACCCTAAAACTAACCCCTAAACCTAACCCCTATACCTCACCCTAACTCCAACCCGAATCCTAATTCTAACCATACACCTTCATAAAACACTAACTACTAACCGCTAACCCTAACACTAAGCAAAAACCCTAATCACTAATCCCTAACCCTAACGCTTAACCTTTACCCTAACCGTTAACCCTCAGACTAAATCTTAACACTGACCCTAACCTTAAACTTTAACTCTAAGCCTAACCCTGAACCCTACAGTAAGGAAGACCCTTAATGCTAATGGGCTCCCTTATCCCTAACCCTAACACTACAGCTAAAAATAACCCTAACCTTGGATCCTTACACCTGACCCCTAACACTTACTTTAACCCCAAACCCTAACCCTAATCCTAAGCATTAAACCTAACCCTATCTCTTAACCCTAACGCTAGCCCTTACCCTAACGCCTAGATCTAACCCTAAATCTAACCTACCGCCTAATCCTAACCTTAAGCACTAATCCTAACACTAACCCTGAACCCTAAACCTACCCGTAACCCTTAACACTAACCCTTTCCGTGAACCTTAACCCTGACCCTAACCATTACCCGCACCCAAGCATTTAACCATGACCCTAACAGTAAACCTTAATGCTAAACCTAACACTAAATCCTAACCCTAAGCCCAACACTTAACCCTAATCCTATCCCTTAACCCTAACCCTAACCCTAATGCTGCCCCCTAAACGTAACCCTAACCGTGACCAGTAAACCTAACCCTAACCTCTAACACAAACCATAGCACATAACTCTAACCCTAAAACTAACCCTAACCCTAACCCTAACCCTAAACCCTAACTCTTAACCTTAACCCTAAGCGTTAACTCTCACGCTAACCTTTAATCCTAACCCTAATCCTAATCTTCAACCCTAAACCTAACACTTAACCCTAACCCTGTACCAAACCCTAACCCCTCATCTTAACCCTAACCGTAAACCTCAACCCTAAACCAAAGTGTAACCGTTAAACCTAAGAGTAACCTTTAACCCTAACCCTAATCCCTAACCCTAAGCCCTCACTCTAACACTAAACTTCATCCTTAACCCTAACCATAATCCTAACCCTAAATCTAATTCTCAGACTTCTTGCTTTCTTAGAGTTTAGAAAGCCTGCAATCCTCCCATGCCATGCGTGAAAGGAGGCTCTACCACGGTGTCCTGCATGAAACCCACGGGCCCATACCCAGAGTATGATAGAGTGGGTTCCCGGGTACAATCCCAGCCCCCTAAACTCCCCCCGCCCGCCCAATGCAGACAGGGCCCGTGCGCTAAGCATAAACAATACCTTTAACAGATAACCCTAACCCTGAACATAACACCCAACCCTGTTCCTATTTCTCCCCTTAACACGTAAACCTCACCGTGCGCCTAACTTTAACCTCTTATCCTAACGTTAATGCATAACCCATTTCCTGAGAACAACCCCTATCCCATAATTCTAACCCTATCTCCTAGTCATCACTGTGACACCTAATCCCTAACCCTAATTCTAAACCGCTAACCCTAACCGTAACCCTACCTACAACCCTAACACTGACAGTAACCCTTACTTCTAAACCCAACGCTATGCCAAACAAAAACCCTAACCCTTGACCCTAACCCTTCACCCTAACCCCTAAGCCTTACCCTAACCCTTAACCCTAATCCTAATCCTAACCATTAAACCTAACCCTAGCTCTTAAAGCTAACCCTAAACCTTACCCTCACGACTAGACCTAACCCTGACACTAACCTAACACCTAACCCTAACCAGAACCCCTAAAGCTAACCCTGAACCCTATCCCTAACCCTAGCAGTAAACTTTAACCCTAAACCTAAGCCCAACCCGTAACACTAATCCTATCCTTTTACCCTAAAACTAACCCCTAAACCTAACCCCTATACCTCACCCTAACTCTAACCCCAATCCTAATTCTAACCATACCCCTTCATAAAACACTAACTCCTAACCGCTAACCCTAACACTAACCAAAAACCGTAATCACTAATCCCTAACACTAACGCTTAACCTTTACCCTAACCGTTAACCCTCACCCTAAATCTTAACACTACCCTAACCTTAACCTTTAACTCTAAGCCTAACCCTTAACCCTACAGTAAGGAAGACCCTTAATGCTAATGGGATCCCTTATCCCTAACCCTAACACTACAGCTAAAAATAACGCTAACCTTGGATCCTTAAACCTAACCCCTAACACTTACTTTAACCCCAAACCCTAACCCTAATCCTAAGCATTAAACCTAACCCTATCTCTTAACCCTAACGCTAGCCCTTACCCTAACGCCTAGATCTAACCCTAAATCTAACCTACCGCCTAATCCTAACCTTAAGCCCTAATGCTAACACTAACCCTGAACCCTAAACCTACCCGTGACCCTTAACACTAACCCTATCCGTGAACCTAAACCCTGACCCTAACCATTACCTGCACCCAAGCATTTAACCCTGACCCTAATCCTAATCCTTAATGCTAACCTTAACACTAAACCCTAACCCTAAGCCCAACACTTAACCCTAATCCTATCCCTTAACCCTAACCCTAACCCTAACCCTAATGCTAACCCCTAAACGTAACCCTAACCGTGACCAGTAAACCTAACCCTAACCTCTAACACAAACCATAGCACATAACTCTAACCCTAAAACTAACCCTAACCCTAATCCTAAACCCTAACTCTTAACCTTAACCCTAAGCGTTAACTCTCACGCTAACCTTTAATCCTAACCCTAATCCTAATCTTCAACCCTAAACCTAACACTTAACCCTAACCCTGTACCAAACCCTAACCCCTCATCTTAACCCTAACCGTAAACCTCAACCCTAAACCAAAGTGTAACCATTAAACCTAAGAGTAACCTTTAACCCTAACCCTATTCCCTAACCCTAAGCCCTCACCCTAACACTAAACTTCATCCTTAACCCTAACCAGAATCCTAACCCTAAATCTAATTCTCAGACTTCTTGCTTTCTTAGAGTTTAGAAAGCCTGCAATCCTCCCATGCCATGCGTGAAAGGAGGCTCTACCACTGTGTCCTGCATGAAACCCACGGGCCCATACCCAGAGTATGATAGAGTGGGTTCCCGGGTACAATCCCAGCCCCCTAAACTCCCCCCGCCCGCCTAACGCAGACAGGGCCCGTGCGCTAAGCATAAACAATACCTTTAACAGATAACCCTAACCCTGAACATAACACCCAAACCTGTTCCTATTTCTCCCCTTAACACGTAAACCTCACCTTGCGCCTAACTTTAACCTCTTATCCTAACGTTATTGCATAACCCATTTCCTGAGAACAACCCCTATCCCATAATTCTAACCCTATCTCCTAGTCATCACTGTGACACCTAATCCCTAACCCTAATTCTAAACCGCTAACCCTAACCGTAACCCTACCTACAACCCTAACACTGACAGTAACCCTTACTTCTAACCCCAACGCTATGCCAAACAAAAACCCTAACCCTTGACCCTAACCCTTCACCCTAACCCCTAAGCCTTACCCTAACCCTTAACCCTAATCCTAATCCTAACCATTAAACCTAACCCTAGCTCTTAAAGCTAACCCTAAACCTTACCCTCACGACTACAACTAACCCTGACACTAACCTAACACCTAACCCTAACCAGAACCCCTAAAGCTAACCCTGAACCCTATCCCTAACCCTAGCAGTAAACTTTAACCCTAAACCTAAGCCCAACCCGTAACACTAATCCTATCCTTTTACCCTAAAACTAACCCCTAAACCTAACCCCTATACCTCACCCTAACTCTAACCCCAATCCTAATTCTAACCATACCCCTTCATAAAACACTAACTCCTAACCGCTAACCCTAACACTAACCAAAAACCGTAATCACTAATCCCTAACCCTAACGCTTAACCTTTACCCTAACCGTTAACCCTCACCCTAAATCTTAACACTACCCTAACCTTAACCTTTAACTCTAAGCCTAACCCTTAACCCTACAGTAAGGAAGACCCTTAATGCTAATGGGATCCCTTATCCCTAACCCTAACACTACAGCTAAAAATAACCCTAACCTTGGATCCTTAAACCTAACCCCTAACACTTACTTTAACCCCAAACCCTAACCCTAATCCTAAGCATTAAACCTAACCCTATCTCTTAACCCTAACGCTAGCCCTTACCCTAACGCCTAGATCTAACCCTAAATCTAACCTACCGCCTAATCCTAACCTTAAGCCCTAATGCTAACACTAACCCTGAACCCTAAACCTACCCGTGACCCTTAACACTAACCCTATCCGTGAACCTAAACCCTGACCCTAACCATTACCTGCACCCAAGCATTTAACCCTGACCCTAATCCTAATCCTTAATGCTAACCTTAACACTAAACCCTAACCCTAAGCCCAACACTTAACCCTAATCCTATCCCTTAACCCTAACCCTAACCCTAACCCTAATGCTAACCCCTAAACGTAACCCTAACCGTGACCAGTAAACCTAACCCTAACCTCTAACACAAACCATAGCACATAACTCTAACCCTAAAACTAACCCTAACCCTAATCCTAAACCCTAACTCTTAACCTTAACCCTAAGCGTTAACTCTCACGCTAACCTTTAATCCTAACCCTAATCCTAATCTTCAACCCTAAACCTAACACTTAACCCTAACCCTGTACCAAACCCTAACCCCTCATCTTAACCCTAACCGTAAACCTCAACCCTAAACCAAAGTGTAACCATTAAACCTAAGAGTAACCTTTAACCCTAACCCTATTCCCTAACCCTAAGCCCTCACCCTAACACTAAACTTCATCCTTAACCCTAACCAGAATCCTAACCCTAAATCTAATTCTCAGACTTCTTGCTTTCTTAGAGTTTAGAAAGCCTGCAATCCTCCCATGCCATGCGTGAAAGGAGGCTCTACCACTGTGTCCTGCATGAAACCCACGGGCCCATACCCAGAGTATGATAGAGTGGGTTCCCGGGTACAATCCCAGCCCCCTAAACTCCCCCCGCCCGCCTAACGCAGACAGGGCCCGTGCGCTAAGCATAAACAATACCTTTAACAGATAACCCTAACCCTGAACATAACACCCAAACCTGTTCCTATTTCTCCCCTTAACACGTAAACCTCACCTTGCGCCTAACTTTAACCTCTTATCCTAACGTTATTGCATAACCCATTTCCTGAGAACAACCCCTATCCCATAATTCTAACCCTATCTCCTAGTCATCACTGTGACACCTAATCCCTAACCCTAATTCTAAACCGCTAACCCTAACCGTAACCCTACCTACAACCCTAACACTGACAGTAACCCTTACTTCTAACCCCAACGCTATGCCAAACAAAAACCCTAACCCTTGACCCTAACCCTTCACCCTAACCCCTAAGCCTTACCCTAACCCTTAACCCTAATCCTAATCCTAACCATTAAACCTAACCCTAGCTCTTAAAGCTAACCCTAAACCTTACCCTCACGACTACAACTAACCCTGACACTAACCTAACACCTAACCCTAACCAGAACCCCTAAAGCTAACCCTGAACCCTATCCCTAACCCTAGCAGTAAACTTTAACCCTAAACCTAAGCCCAACCCGTAACACTAATCCTATCCTTTTACCCTAAAACTAACCCCTAAACCTAACCCCTATACCTCACCCTAACTCTAACCCCAATCCTAATTCTAACCATACCCCTTCATAAAACACTAACTCCTAACCGCTAACCCTAACACTAACCAAAAACCGTAATCACTAATCCCTAACCCTAACGCTTAACCTTTACCCTAACCGTTAACCCTCACCCTAAATCTTAACACTACCCTAACCTTAACCTTTAACTCTAAGCCTAACCCTTAACCCTACAGTAAGGAAGACCCTTAATGCTAATGGGATCCCTTATCCCTAACCCTAACACTACAGCTAAAAATAACCCTAACCTTGGATCCTTAAACCTAACCCCTAACACTTACTTTAACCCCAAACCCTAACCCTAATCCTAAGCATTAAACCTAACCCTATCTCTTAACCCTAACGCTAGCCCTTACCCTAACGCCTAGATCTAACCCTAAATCTAACCTACCGCCTAATCCTAACCTTAAGCCCTAATGCTAACACTAACCCTGAACCCTAAACCTACCCGTGACCCTTAACACTAACCCTATCCGTGAACCTAAACCCTGACCCTAACCATTACCTGCACCCAAGCATTTAACCCTGACCCTAATCCTAATCCTTAATGCTAACCTTAACACTAAACCCTAACCCTAAGCCCAACACTTAACCCTAATCCTATCCCTTAACCCTAACCCTAACCCTAACCCTAATGCTAACCCCTAAACGTAACCCTAACCGTGACCAGTAAACCTAACCCTAACCTCTAACACAAACCATAGCACATAACTCTAACCCTAAAACTAACCCTAACCCTAATCCTAAACCCTAACTCTTAACCTTAACCCTAAGCGTTAACTCTCACGCTAACCTTTAATCCTAACCCTAATCCTAATCTTCAACCCTAAACCTAACACTTAACCCTAACCCTGTACCAAACCCTAACCCCTCATCTTAACCCTAACCGTAAACCTCAACCCTAAACCAAAGTGTAACCATTAAACCTAAGAGTAACCTTTAACCCTAACCCTATTCCCTAACCCTAAGCCCTCACCCTAACACTAAACTTCATCCTTAACCCTAACCAGAATCCTAACCCTAAATCTAATTCTCAGACTTCTTGCTTTCTTAGAGTTTAGAAAGCCTGCAATCCTCCCATGCCATGCGTGAAAGGAGGCTCTACCACTGTGTCCTGCATGAAACCCACGGGCCCATACCCAGAGTATGATAGAGTGGGTTCCCGGGTACAATCCCAGCCCCCTAAACTCCCCCCGCCCGCCTAACGCAGACAGGGCCCGTGCGCTAAGCATAAACAATACCTTTAACAGATAACCCTAACCCTGAACATAACACCCAAACCTGTTCCTATTTCTCCCCTTAACACGTAAACCTCACCTTGCGCCTAACTTTAACCTCTTATCCTAACGTTATTGCATAACCCATTTCCTGAGAACAACCCCTATCCCATAATTCTAACCCTATCTCCTAGTCATCACTGTGACACCTAATCCCTAACCCTAATTCTAAACCGCTAACCCTAACCGTAACCCTACCTACAACCCTAACACTGACAGTAACCCTTACTTCTAACCCCAACGCTATGCCTAACAAAAACCCTAACCCTTGACCCTAACCCTTCACCCTAACCCCTAAGCCTTACCCTAACCCTTAACCCTAATCCTAATCCTAACCATTAAACCTAACCCTAGCTCTTAAAGCTAACCCTAAACCTTACCCTCAAGACTAGACCTAACCCTGACACTAACCTAACACCTAACCCTAACCAGAACCCCTAAAGCTAACGCTGAACCCTATCCCTAAACCTAGCAGAAAACTTTAACCCTAAACGTAAGCCCAACCCGTAACCCTGATCCTATCTTTTTACCCTAAAACTAACCCCTAAACCTAACCCCTATACCTCACCCTAACTCTAACCCCAATCCTAATTCTAACCATACACCTTCATAAAACACTAAATACTAACCGCTAACCCTAACACTAAGCAAAAACCCTAATCACTAATCCCTAACCCTAACAATTAACCTTTACCCTTACCGTTAACCCTCACCCTAAATCTTAACACTGACCCTAACCTTAACCTTTAACTCTAAGCCTAACCCTTAACCCTACAGTAAGGAAGACCCTTAATGCTCATGGGATCCCTTATCCCTAACCCTAACACTACAGCTAAAAATAACCCTAACCTTGGATCCTTAAACCTGACCCCTAACACTTACTTTAACCCCAAACCCTAACCCTAATCCTAAGCATTAAACCTAACCCTATCTCTTAACCCTAACGCTAGCCCTTACCCTAACGCCTAGATCTAACCCTAAATCTAACCTACCGCCTAATCCTAACCTTAAGCACTAATCCTAACACTAACCCTGAACCCTAAACCTACCCGTAACCCTTAACACTAAGCCTTTCCGTGAACCTTAACGCTGACCCTAACCATTACCCGCACCCAAGCATTTAACTCTGACCCTAACGCTAATCCTTAATGCTAACCCTAACACTAAACCCTAACCCTAGCCCAACCCTTAACCCTAATCGTATCCCTTAACACTAACCCTAACCCTAATGCTACCCCCTAAACGTAACCCTAACCGTGACCAGTAAACCTAACCCTAACCTCTAACACAAACCATAGCACATAACTCTAACCCTAAAACTAACCCTAACCCTAACCCTAACCCTAAACCCTAACTCCTAACCCTAAGCGTTAACTCTCACGCTAACCTTTAATCCTAACCCTAATCCTAATCTTCAAACCTAAACCTAACACTTAACCCTAACCTTGTACCAAACCCTAACCCCTCATCTTAACCCTAACCGTAAACCTCAACCCTAAACCAAAGTGTAACCATTAAACCTAAGAGTAACCTTTAACCCTAACCCTATTCCCTAACCCTAAGCCCTCACCCTAACACTAAACTTCATCCTTAAACCTAACCAGAATCCTAACCCTAAATCTAATTCTCAGACTTCTTGCTTTCTTAGAGTTTAGAAAGCCTGCAATCCTCCCATGCCATGCGTGAAAGGAGGCTCTACCACTGTGTCCTGCATGAAACCCACGGGCCCATACCCAGAGTATGATAAAGTGGGTTCCCGGGTACAATCCCAGCCCCCTAAACTCCCCCCGCCCGCCTAATGCAGACAGGGCCCGTGCGCTAAGCATAAACAATACCTTTAGCAGATAACCCTAACCCTGAACATAACACCCAACCCTGTTCCTATTTCTCCCCTTAACACGTAAACCTCACCGTGCGCCTAACTTTAACCTCTTATCCTAACGTTAATGCATAACCCATTTCCTGAGAACAACCCCTATCCCATAATTCTAACCCTATCTCCTAGTCATCACTGTGACACCTAATCCCTAACCCTAATTCTAAACCGCTAACCCTAACCGTAACCCTACCCACAACCCTAACACTGACAGTAACCCTTACTTCTAACCCCAACGCTATGCCTAACAAAAACCCTAACCCTTGACCCTAACCCTTCACCCTAACCCCTAAGCCTTACCCTAACCCTTAACCCTAATCCTAGTCCTAACCATTAAACCTAACCCTAGCTCTTAAAGCTAACCCTAAACCTTACCCTCATGACTAGACCTAACCCTGACAATAACCTAACACCTAACCCTAACCAGAACCCCTAAAGCTAACCCTGAACCCTATCCCTAACCCTAGCAGTAAACTTTAACCCTAAACCTAAGCCCAACCCGTAACCCTAATCCTATCCTTTTACCCTAAAACTAACCCCTAAACCTAACCCCTATACCTCACCCTAACTCTAACCCGAATCCTAATTCTAACCATACACCTTCATAAAACACTAACTACTAACCGCTAACCCTAACACTAAGCAAAAACCCTAATCACTAATCCCTAACCCTAACGCTTAACCTTTACCCTAACCGTTAACCCTCAGACTAAATCTTAACACTGACCCTAACCTTAAACTTTAACTCTAAGCCTAACCCTGAACCCTACAGTAAGGAAGACCCTTAATGCTAATGGGCTCCCTTATCCCTAACCCTAACACTACAGCTAAAAATAACCCTAACCTTGGATCCTTACACCTGACCCCTAACACTTACTTTAACCCCAAACCCTAACCCTAATCCTAAGCATTAAACCTAACCCTATCTCTTAACCCTAACGCTAGCCCTTACCCTAACGCCTAGATCTAACCCTAAATCTAACCTACCGCCTAATCCTAACCTTAAGCACTAATCCTAACACTAACCCTGAACCCTAAACCTACCCGTAACCCTTAACACTAACCCTTTCCGTGAACCTTAACCCTGACCCTAACCATTACCCGCACCCAAGCATTTAACCATGACCCTAACAGTAAACCTTAATGCTAAACCTAACA
Source organism: Eulemur rufifrons (assembly GCF_041146395.1). Classification (NCBI taxonomy): domain Eukaryota; kingdom Metazoa; phylum Chordata; class Mammalia; order Primates; family Lemuridae; genus Eulemur; species Eulemur rufifrons. The sequence goes on from NW_027182935.1 coordinate 413,338, forward strand.
CTAAATCCTAACCCTAAGCCCAACACTTAACCCTAATCCTATCCCTTAACCCTAACCCTAACCCTAATGCTGCCCCCTAAACGTAACCCTAACCGTGACCAGTAAACCTAACCCTAACCTCTAACACAAACCATAGCACGTAACTCTAACCCTAAAACTAACCCTAACCCTAACCCTAACCCTAAACCCTAACTCTTAACCTTAACCCTAAGCGTTAACTCTCACGCTAACCTTTAATCCTAACCCTAATCCTAATCTTCAACCCTAAACCTAACACTTAACCCTAACCCTGTACCAAACCCTAACCCCTCATCTTAACCCTAACCGTAAACCTCAACCCTAAACCAAAGTGTAACCGTTAAACCTAAGAGTAACCTTTAACCCTAACCCTATTCCCTAACCCTAAGCCCTCACCCTAACACTAAACTTCATCCTTAACCCTAACCAGAATCCTAACCCTAAATCTAATTCTCAGACTTCTTGCTTTCTTAGAGTTTAGAAAGCCTCCCATCCTCCCATGCCATGCGTGAAAGGAGGCTCTACCACTGTGTCCTGCATGAAACCCACGGGCCCATACCCAGAGTATGATAGAGTGGGTTCCCGGGTACAAGCCCAGCCCCCTAAACACCCCCCGCCCGCCTAATGCAGACAGGGCCCGTGCGCTAAGCATAAACAATACCTTTAACAGATAACCCTAACCCTGAACATAACACCCAACCCTGTTCCTATTTCTCCCCTTAACACGTAAACCTCACCGTGCGCCTAACTTTAACCTCTTATCCTAACGTTAATGCATAACCCATTTCCTGAGAACAACCCCTATCCCATAATTCTAACCCTATCTCCTAGTCATCACTGTGACACCTAATCCCTAACCCTAATTCTAAACCGCTAACCCTAACCGTAACCCTACCTACAACCCTAACACTGACAGTAACCCTTACTTCTAACCCCAACGCTATGCCTAACAAAAACCCTAACCCTTGACCCTAACCCTTCACCCTAACCCCTAAGCCTTACCCTAACCCTTAACCCTAATCCTAATCCTAACCATTAAACCTAACCCTAGCTCTTAAAGCTAACCCTAAACCATACCCTCACGACTAGACCTAACCCTGACACTAACCTAACACCTAACCCTAACCAGAACCCCTAAAGCTAACCCTGAACCCTTTCCCTAACCCTAGCAGTAAACTTTAACCCTAAACCTAAGCCCAACCCGTAACCCTAATCCTATCCTTTTACCCTAAAACTAACCCCTAAACCTAACCCCTATACCTCACCCTAACTCTAACCCCAATCCTAATTCTAACCATACCCCATCAGAAAACACTAACTCCTAACCGCTAACCCTAACACTAACCAAAAACCCTAATCACTAATCCCTAACCCTAACGCTTAACCTTTACCCTAACTGTTAACCCTCACCCTAAATCTTAACACTGACCCTAACCTTAACCTTTAACTCTAAGCCTAACCCTTAACCCTATATTAAGGAAGACCCTTAATGCTAATGGGATCCCTTATCCCTAACCCTAACACTACAGCTAAAAATAACCCTAACCTTAGATCCTTAAACCTAACCCCTAACACTTACTTTAAACCCAAACCCTAACCCTAATCCTAAGCATTAAACCTAACCCTATATCTTAACCCTAACACTAGCCCTTACCCTAACGCCTAGATCTAACCCTAAATCTAACCTACCGCCTAATCCTAACCTTAAGCCCTAATGCTAACACTAACCCTGAACCCTAAACCTACCCGTAACCCTTAACACCAACCCTATCCGTCAACCTAAACCCTGACCCTAACCATTACCAGCACCCAAGCATTTAACCCTGACCCTACCCCTAATCCTTAATGCTAACCTTAACACTAAACCCTAAGCCTAAGCCCAACACTTAACCATATTCCTATCCCTTAACCCTAACCCTAACCCTAACCCTAATGCTAACCCCTAAACGTAACCCTAACCGGGACCAGTAAACCTAAACCTAACCTCTAACACAAACCATAGCACATAACTCTAACCCTAAAACTAACCCTAACCCTAACCCTAACCCTAAACCCTAACTCTTAACCTTAACACTAAGCGTTAACTCTCACGCTAACCTTTAATCCTAACCCTAATCCTAATCTTCAACCCTAAACCTAACACTTAACCCTAACCCTATACCAAACCCTAACACCTCATCTTAACCCTAACCGTAAACCTCAACCCTAAACCAAAGTGTAACCGTTAAACCTAAGAGTAACCTTTAACCCTAACCGTAATCCCTAACCCTAAGCCCTCACCCTAACACTAAACTTCATCCTTAACCCTAACCAGAATCCTAACCCTAAATCTAATTCTCAGACTTCTTGCTTTCTTAGAGTTTAGAAAGCCTGCAATCCTCCCATGTCATGCGTGAAAGGAGGCTCTACCACTGTGTCCTGCATGAAACCCATTGGCCCATACCCAGAGTATGATAGAGTGGGTTCCCGGGTACAATCCCAGCCCCCTTAACTCCCCCCGCCCGCCTACTGCAGACAGGGCCCGTGCGCTAAGCATAAACAATACCTTTAACAGATAACCCTAACCCTGAACATAACACCCAACCCTGTTCCTATTTCTCCCCTTAACACGTAAACCTCACCGTGCGCCTAACTTTAACCTCTTATCCTAACGTTAATGCATAACCCATTTCCTGAGAACAACCCCTATCCCATAATTCTAACCCTATCTCCTAGTCATCACTGTGACACCTAATCCCTAACCCTAATTCTAAACCGCTAACCCTAACCGTAACCCTACCTACAACCCTAACACTGACAGTGACTCTTACTTCTAACCCCAACGCTATGCCAAACAAAAACCCTAATTCTTGACCCTAACCCTTCACCCTAACCCCTAAGCCTTACCCTAACCCTTAACCCTAATCCTAATCCTAACCATTAAACCTAACCCTAGCTCTTAAAGCTAACCCTAAACCTTACCCTCACGACTAGACCTAACCCTGACACTAACCTAACACCTAACCCTAACCAGAACCCCTAAAGCTAACCCTGAAACCTATCCCTAACCCTAGCAGTAAACTTTAACCCTAAACCTAAGCCCAACCCGTAACCCTAATCCTATCCTTTTACCCTAAAACTAACCGTAAACCTAACCCCCATAGCTCAGCCTAACTCTAACCCCAATCCTAATTCTAACCATACCCCTTCATAAAACACTAACTCCTAACCGCTAACCCTAACACTAACCAAAAACCCTAATCACTAATCCCTAACCCTAACGCTTAACCTTTACCCTAACCGTTAACCCTCACCCTAAATCTTAACACTGACCCTAACCTTAACCTTTAACTCTAAGCCTAACACTTAACCCTACAGGAAGGAAGACCCTTAATGCTAATGGGATCCCTTATCCCTAACCCTAACACTACAGCTAAAAATAACCCTAACCTTTGATCCTTAAACCTAACCCCTAACACTTACTTTAAACCCAAACCCTAACCCTAATCCTAAGCATTAAACCTAACCCTATCTCTTAACCCTAACCCTAGCCCTTACCCTAACGCCTAGATCTAACCCTAAATCTAACCTACCGCCTAATCCTAACCTTAAGCCCTAATGCTAACACTAACCCTGAACCCTAAACCTACCCGTAACACTTAACACTAACCCTATCCGTGAACCTGAACCCTGACCCTAACCATTACCCGCACCCAAGCATTTAACCATGACCCTAACCCTAATCCTTAATGCTAAACTTAACACTATACCCTAACCCTGAGCCCAACACTTAACCCTAATCCTATCCCTTAGCCCTAACACTAACCCTAATGCTAACCCCTAAACGTAACCCTAACCGTGATCAGTAAACCTAACCTAACCTCTAACACAAACCATAGCACATAACTCTAACCCTAAAACTAACCCTAACCCTAACCCTAACCCTAACCCTAAACCCTAACTCTTAACATTAACCCTAAGCGTTAACTCTCACGCTAACCTTTAATCCTAACCCTAATCCTAATCTTCAACCCTAAACCTAACACTTAACCCTAACCCTGTACCAAATACTAACCCCTCATCTTAACCCTAACCGTAAACCTCAACCCTAAGCCAAAGTGTAACCGTTAAACCTAAGAGTAACCTTTAACCCTAACCCTAATCCC
>NW_027182935.1:430000-432500 GCF_041146395.1 Eulemur rufifrons
AACACTAACCCTAATGCTAACCCCTAAATGTAACCCTCACCGTGACCAGTAAACCTAACCCTAACCTCTAACACAAATCATAGCACATAACTCTAACCCTAAAACTAACCCTAAGCCTAACCCTAACCCTAAACCCTAACTCTTAACCTTAACCCTAAGTGTTAACTCTCACGCTAACCTTTAATCCTAACCCTAATCCTAATCTTCAACCCTAAACCTAACACTTAACCCTAACCCTGTACCAAACCCTAACCCCTCATCTTAACCCTAACCGTAAACCTCAACCCTAAACCAAAGTGTAACCATTAAACCTAAGAGTAACCTTTAACCCTAACCCTAATCCCTAACCCTAAGCCCTCACCCTAACACTAAACTTCATCCTTAACCCTAACCATAATCCAACCCTAAATCTCATTCTCAGACTTCTTGCTTTCTTAGAGTTTAGAAAGCCTGCAATCCTCCCATGCCATGCGTGAAAGGAGGCTCCACCACTGTGTCCTGCATGAAACCCACGGGCCCATACCCAGAGTATGACAGAGTGGGTTCCCTGGTACAATCCCAGCTCCCTAAACTCCCCCCGCCCGCCTAATGCAGACAGGGCCCGTGCGCTAAGCATAAACAATACCTTTAACAGATAACCCTAACCCTGAACATAACACCCAACCCTGTTCCTATTTCTCCCCTTAACACGTAAACCTCACCGTGCGCCTAACTTTAACCTCTTATCCTAACGTTAATGCATAACCCATTTCCTGAGAACAACCCCTATCCCATAATTCTAACCCTATCTCCTAGTCATCACTGTGACACCTAATCCCCAACCCTAATTCTAAACCGCTAACCCTAACCGTAACCCTATCTACAACCCTAACACTGACAGTAACCCTTACTTCTAACCCCAACGCTATGCCTAACAAAAACCCTAACCCTTGACCCTAACCCTTCACCCTAACCCCTAAGCCTTACCCTAACCCTTAACCCTAACGATAATCCTAACCATTAAACCTAACCCTAGCTCTTAAAGCTGACCCTAAACCTTACCCTCACGACTAGACCTAACCCTGACACTAACCTAACACTTAAACCTAACCAGAACCCCTAAAGCTAACCCTGAACCCTATCCCTAACGCTAGCAGTAAACTTTAACCCTAAACCTAAGCCCAACCTGTAACCCTAATCCTATCCTTTTACCCTAAAACTAACCCCTAAACCTAACAACTAAACCTCACCCTAAATCTAACCCCAATCCTAATTCTAACCATACCCCTTCATAAAACACTAACTCCTAACCGCTAACCCTAACACTAACTAAAAACCCTAATCACTAATCCCTAACCCTAACGCTTAACCTTTACCCTAACTGTTAACCCTCACTCTAAATCTCAACACTGACCTTAACCTTAACCTTTAACTCTAAGCCTAACCCTTAATCCTACAGTAAGGAAGACCCTTAATGCTAATGGGATCCCTTATCCCTAACCCTAACACTACAGCTAAAAATAACCCTAACCTTGGATCCTGAAACCTAACCCCTAACACTTACTTTAACCCCAAACCCTAACCCTAATCCTAAGCATTAAACCTAACCCTATCTCTTAACCGTAACGCTAGCCCTTACCCTAACGCCTAGATCTAACCCTAAATCTAACCTACCACCTAATCCTAACCTTAAGCCCTAATGCTAACTCTAACCCTGAACCCTAAACCTACCCGTAAACCTTAACACTAACCCTATCCGTGAACCTTAACCCTGACCCTAACCATTACCAGCACCCAAGCATTTAACCATGACCCTAACCCTAATCCTTAATGCTAACCCTAACACTAAACCCTAACCCTAAGCCCAACACTTAACCCTATCCCTATCCCTTAACCCTAACCCTAACCCTAATGCTAACCCCTAAACATAACCCTAACCGTCACCAGTAAACCTAAACCTAACCGCTAACACAAACCATAGCACAAAACTCTAACCCTAAAACTAACCCTAACCCTAACCCTAACCCTAAACCCTAACTCTTAACCTTAACCCTAAGCGTTAACTCTCACGCTAACCTTTAATCCTAACCCTAATCCTAATCTTCAACACTAAACCTAATACTTAACTCTAACGCTGTACCAAACCCTAACCCCTCATCTTAACCCTAACCCTAAACCTCAACCCTAAACCACAGTGGAACCGTTAAACCTAAGAGTAACCTTTAACCCTAACCCTAATCCCTAACCCTAAGCCCTCACCCTAACACTAAACTTCATCCTTAACCCTAACCAGAATCCTAACCCTAAATCTAATTCTCAGACTTCTTCCTTTCTTAGAGTTTAGAAAGCCTGCAATCCTCCCATGCCATGCGTGAAAGAGGCTCTACCACTGTGTCCTGCATGAAACCCACGGGCCCATACCCAGAGTATGATAGAGTGGGTTCCCGGGTACAATCCCAGCCCCCTAAACTCCCCCCGCCCGCCTAATGCAGACAGGGCCCGTGCGCTAAGCATAAACAAT
>NW_027182935.1:447500-464314 GCF_041146395.1 Eulemur rufifrons
ACCCTAAGCGTTAACTCTCACGCTAACCTTTAATCCTAACCCTAATCCTAATCTTCAACCCTAAACCTAACACTTAACCCTAACCCTGTACCAAACCCTAACCCCTCATCTTAACCCTAACCGTAAACCTCAACCCTAAACCAAAGTGTAACCGTTAAACCTAAGAGTAATCTTTAACCCTAACCCTAATCCCTAACACTAAGCCCTCACCCTAACACTAAACTTCATCCTTAACCCTAACCAGAATCCAACCCTAAATCTCATTCTCAGTCTTCTTGCTTTCTTAGAGATTAGAAAGCCTGCAATCCTCCCATGCCACGCGTGAAAGGAGGCTCTACCACTGTGTCCTGCATGAAATCCACGGGCCCATACCCAGAGTATGACAGAGTGGGTTCCCGGGTACAATCCCAGCCCCCTAAACTCCCCCGCCCGCCTAATGCAGACAGGGCCCGTGCGCTAAGCGTAAGCAATACCTTTAACAGATAACCCTAACCCTGAACATAACTCCAAACCCTGTTCCTATTTCTCCCCTTAACACGTAAACCTCACCGTGCGCCTAACTTTAACCTCTTATCCTAACGTTAATGCATAACCCATTTGTTGAGAACAACCCCTATCCCATAATTCTAACCCTATCTCCTAGTCATCACTGTGACACCTAATCCCTAACCCTAATTCTAAACCGCTAACCCTAACCGTAACCCTACCTACAACCCTAACACTGACAGTAACCCTTACATCTAACCCCAATGCTATGCCTAACAAAAACCCTAACCCTTGACCCTAACCCTTCACCCTAACCCCTAAGCCTTACCCTAACCCTTAACCCTAATCCTAATCCTAACCATTAAACCTAACCCTAGCTCTTAAAGCTAACCCTAAACCTTACCCTCACGACTAGACCTAACCCTGACACTAACCTAACACCTAACCCTAACCAGAACCCTAAAGCTAACCCTGAACCCTATCGCTAACCCTAGCAGTAAACTTTAACCCTAAACCTAAGCCCAACCCGTAACCCTAATCCTATCCTTTTACCCTAAAACTAACCCCTACACCTAACCCCTACACCTCACGCTAACTCTAACCACAATCCTAATTCTAACCATACCCCTTCATAAAACACTAACTCCTAACCGCTAACCCTAACACTAACCAAAAACCCTAATCACTAATCCCTAACCTTAACGCTTAACCTTTACCCTAACCGTTAACCCTCACCCTAAATCTTAACACTGACCCTAACCTTAACCTTTAACTCTAAGCCTATCCCTTAATCCTACAGTAAGGAAGACCCTTAATTCTAATGGGATCCCTTATCCCTAACCCTAACACTACAGCTAAAAATAACCCTAACCTTTGATCCTGAAACCTAACCCCTAACACTTACTTTAACCCCAAACCCTAACCCTAATAATAAGCATTAAACATAACCCTATCTCTTAACCCTAACGCTAGCCCTTACCCTAACGTCTAGATCTAACCCTAAATCTAACCTACCGCCTAATCCTAACCTTAAGCCCTAATGCTAACTCTAACCCTGAACCCTAAACCTACCCATAAACCTTAACACTAACCCTATCCGTGAACCTTAACCCTGACCCTAACCATTACCCGCACCCAAGCATTTAACCCTGACCCTAACCCTAATCCTTAATGCTAACCCTAAGACTAAACCCTAACCCTAAGCCCAAAACTTAACCCTAATCCTATCCCTTAACCCTAACCCTAACCCTAATGCTAACCCCTAAACGTAACCCTATCCGTGCCCAGTAAACCTAAACCTAACCTCTAACACAAATCATAGCACATAACTCTAACCCTAAAACTAACCCTAACCCTAACCCTAAACCCTAACTCTTAACCTTAACCCTAAGCGTTAACTCTCACGCTAACCTTTAATCCTAACCCTAATCCTAATCTTCAACCCTAAACCTAACACTTAACCCTAACCCTGTACCAAACCCTAACCCCTCATCTTAACCCTAACCGTAAACCTCAACCCTAAACCAAAGTGTAACCGTGAAACCTAAGAGTAACTTTTAACCTTAACCCTAATCCCTAACCCTAAGCCCTCACCCTAACACTAAACTTCATCCTTAACCCTAACCAGAATCCTAACCCTAAATCTAATTCTCAGACTTCTTGCTTTCTTAGAGTTTAGAAAGCCTGCAATCCTCCCATGCCATGCGTGAAAGGAGGCTCTACCACTGTGTCCTGCATGAAACCCACGGGCCCATACCCAGAGTATGATAGAGTGGGTTCCCGGGTACAATCCCAGCCCCCTAAACTCCCCCCTCCCGCCTAATGGAGACAGGGCCCGTGCGCTAAGCATAAACAATACCTTTAACAGATAACCCTAACCCTGAACATAACACCCAACCCTGTTCCTATTTCTCCCCTTAACACATAAACCTCACCGTGCGCCTAACTTTAACCTCTTATCCTAACGTTAATGCATAACCCATTTCCTGAGAACAACCCCTATCCCATAATTCTAACCCTATCTCCTAGTCATCACTGTGACACCTAATCCCTAACCCTAATTCTGAACCGCTAACCCTAACCGTAACCCTACCTACAACCCTAACACTGACAGTAACCCTTACTTCTAACCCCAACGCTATGCCTAACAAAAGCCCTAACCCTTGACCCTAACCCTTCACCCTAACCCCTAAGCCTTACCCTAACCCTTAACCCTAATCCTAATCCTAACCATTAAACCTAACCCTAGCTCTTAAAGCTAACCCTAAACCTTACCCTCACGACTAGACCTAACCCTGACCCTAACCTAGCACCTAACCCTAACCAGAACCCCTAAAGCTAACCCTGAACCCTATCCCTAACCCTAGCAGTAAACTTTAACCCTAAACCTAAGCCCAACCCGTAACCCTAATCCTATCCTTTTACCCTAAAACTAACCCCTAAACCTAACCCCTATACCTCACCCTAACTCTAACCCCAATCCTAATTCTAACCATACCCCTTCATAAAACACTAACTCCTAACCGCTAACCCTAACACTAACCAAAAACCCTAATCACTAATCCCTAACCCTAATGCTTAACCTTTATCCTAACCGTTAACCCTCACCCTAAATCTTAACCCTGACCCTAACCTTAACCTTTAACTCTAAGCCTAACCCTTAACCCTACAGGAAGGAGGACCCTTAATGCTAATGGGATCCCTTATCCCTAACCCTAACACTACAGCTAAAAATAACCCTAACCTTGGATCCTTAAACCTGACCCCTAACACTTACTTTAACCCCAAACCCTAACCCTAATCCTAAGCATTAAACCTAACCCTATCTCTTAACCCTAACGCTAGTCCTTACCCTAACGCCTAGATCTAACCCTAAATCTAACCTACCGCCTAATCCTAACCTTAAGCCCTAATGCTAACACTAACCCTGAACCCTAAACCTACCCGTAACCCTTACCACTAACCCTATCCGTGAACCTTAACCCTGACCCTAACCATTACGCGCACTCAAGCATTTAACCCTGACCCTAACCCTAATCCTTAATGCTAACCCTAACCCTAACCCTAACACTAAACCCTAAACCTAACCCAACACTTATCCCTTATCCTATCCCTTAAACCTAACCATAACCCTAATGGTACCCCCTAAACGTAACCCTAACCGTGATCAGTAAACCTAACCCTAACCTCTAACACAAACCATAGCACATAACTCTAACCCTAATACTAACCCTAACCCTAACCCTAACCCTAAACCCTAACTCTTAACCTTAACCCTAAGCGTTAACTCTCACGCTAACCTTTAATCCTAACCCTAATCCCAATCTTCAGCCCTAAACCTAACACTTAACCCTAACCCTGTACCAAACCCTAACCCCTCATCTTAACCCTACCGTAAACCTCAACCCTAAACCAAAGTGTAACCCTTAAACCTAGAGTAACCTTTAACCCTAACCCTATTCCCTAACCCTAAGCCCTCACCCTAACACTAAACTTGATCCTTAACCCTAACCAGAATCCTAACCCTAAACCTAATTTTCAGACTTTCTTGCTTCCTTAGAGTTTAGAAAGCCTGCAATCCTCCCATGCCATGCGTGAAAGGAGGCTCTACCACTGTGTCATGCATTAAACCCACGGGCCCATACCCAGAGTATGATAGAGTGGCTTCCCGGGTACAATCCTAGCCCCCTAAACTCCCCCGGCCCGCCTAATGCAGACAGGGCCCGTGCGCTAAGCATAAACAATACCTTTACCAGATAACCCTAACCCTGAACATAACACCCAACCCTGTTCCTATTTCTCCCCTTAACACGTAAACCTCACCGTGCGCCTAACTTTAACCTCTTATTCTAACGTTAATGCATAACCCATTTCCTGAGAACAACCCCTATCCCATAATTCTAACCCTATCTCCTAGTCATCACTGTGACACCTAATCCCTAACCCTAATTCTAAACCGCTAACCCTAACCGTAACCCTACCTACAACCCTAACACTGACAGTAACCCTTACTTCTAACCCCAACGCTATGCCTAACAAGAACCCTAACCATTCACCCTAACCCCTAAGCCTTACCCTAACCCTTAACCCTAATCCTAATCCTAACCATTAAACCTAACCCTAGCTCTTAAAGCTAACCCTAAACCTTACCCTCATGACTAGACCTAACCCTGACACTAACCTAACACCTAACACTAACGAGAACCCCTAAAGCTAACTCTGAACCCTATCCCTAACCCCAGCTGTAAACTTTAACCCTAAACCTAAGCCCAACCCGTAACCTTAATCCTATCCTTTTACCCTAAAACTAGCCCCTAAACCTAACCCCTATACCTCACCCTAACTCTAACCCCAATCCTAATTCTAACCATACCCCTTCATAAAACACTAACTCCTAACCGCTAACCCTAACACTAACCAAATACCCTAATCACTAATCCCTAACCCTAACGCTTAACCTTTACCCTAACCGTTAACCCTCACCCTAAATCTTAACCCTGACCCTAACCTTAACCTTTAACTCTAAGCCTAACCCTTAACCCTACAGGAAGGAGGACCCTTAATGCTAATGGGATCCCTTATCCCTAACCCTAACACTACAGCTAAAAATAACCCTAACCTTGGATCCTTAAACCTAACCCCTAACACTTACTTTAACCCCAAACCCTAACCCTAATCCTAAGCATTAAACCTAACCCTATCTCTTAACCCTAACGCTAGCCCTTACCCTAACGCCTAGATGTAACCTTAAATCTAACCTACCGCCTAATCCTAACCTTAAGCCCTAATGCTAACACTAACCCTGAACCCTAAACCTACCCATAACCCTTAACACTAACCCTATCCGTGAACCTTAACCCTGACCCTAACCATTACCCGCACCCAATCATTTAACCCTGACCCTACCCCTAATCCTTAATGCTAACCCTAACACTAAACCCTAACCCTAAGCCCAACACTTATCCCTAATCCTATCCCTTAACCCTAACCCTAACCCTAATGCTACCCCCTAAACGTAACCCTGACCGTGACCAGTAAACCTAACCCTAACCTCTAACACAAACCATAGCACATAACTCTAACCCTAAAACTAACCCTAACCCTAACCCTAACCCTGAACCCTAACTCTTAACCTTAACCCTAAGCGTTAACTCTCACGCTAACCTTTAATCCTAACCCTAATCCTAATCTTCAACCCTAAACCTAACACTTAACCCTAACCCTGTACCAAACCCTAACCCCTCATCTTAACCCTAACCGTAAACCTGAACCCTAAACCAAAGTGTAACCGTGAAACCTAAGAGTAACCTTTAACCCTAACCCTAATCCCTAACCCTAAGCCCTCACCCTAACACTAAACTTCATCCTTAACCCTAACCAGAATCCTAACCCTAAATCTAATTCTCAGACTTTCTTGCCTTCTTAGAGTTTAGAAAGCCTGCAATCCTCCCATGCCATGCGTGAAAGGAGGCTCTACCACTGTGTCCTGCATGAAACCCACGGGCCCATACCCAGAGTATGATAGAGTGGCTTCCCAGGTACAATCCCAGCCCCCTAAACTCCACCCGCCCGCCTAATGCAGACAGGGCCCGTGCGCTAACCATAAACAATACCTTTACCAGATAACCCTAACCCTGAACATAACACCCAACCCTGTTCCTATTTCTCCCCTTAACACGTAAACCTCACCGTGCGCCTAACTTTAACCTCTTATCCTAACGTTAATGCATAACCCATTTCCTGAGAACAACCCCTATCCCATAATTCTAACCCTATCTCCTAGTCATCACTGTGACACCTAATCCCTAACCCTAATTCTAAACCGCTAACCCTAACCGTAACCCTACCTACAACCCTAACACTGACAGTAACCCTTACTTCTAACCCCAACGCTATGCCTAACAAAAACCCTAACCCTTGACCCTAACCCTTCACCCTAACCCCTAAGCCTTACCCTAACCCTTAACCCTAATCCTAATCCTAACCATTAAACCTAACCCTAGCTCTTAAAGCTAACCCTAAACCTTACCCTCACGACTAGACCTAACCCTGACACTAACCTAACACCTAACCCTAACCAGAACCCCTAAAGCTAACCCTGAACCCTATCCCTAATCCTAGCAGTAAACTTTAACCCTAAACCTAAGCCCAACTCGTAACCCTAATCCTATCCTTTTACCCTAAAACTAACCCCTAAACCTAACCCCTATACCTCACCCTAACTCTAACCCCAATCCTGATTCTAACCATACCCCTTCGTAAAACACTAACTCCTAACCGCTAACCCTAACACTAACCAAAAACCCTAATCACTAATCCCTAACCCTAACGCTTAACCTTTACCCTAACCGTTAACCCTCACCGTTAACCCTCACTCTAAATCTTAACCCTGACCCTAACCTTAACATTTAACTCTAAGCCTAACCCTTAACCCTACAGTAAGGAAGACCCTTAATGCTAATGGGATCCCTTATCCCTAACCCTAACACTACAGCTAAAAATAACCCTAACCTTGGATCCTTAAACCTGACCCCTAACACTTACTTTAACCCCAAACCCTAACCCTAATCCTAAGCATTAAACCTAACCCTATCTCTTAACCCTAACGCTAGCCCTTACCCTGACGCCTAGATCTAACCCTAAATCTAAACTACCGCCTAATCCTAACCTTAAGCCCTAATGCTAACACTAACCCTGTACCCTAAACCTACCCGTAACCCTTAACACTAACCCTATCCGTGAACCTTAACCCTGACCCTAACCATTACCCGCACCCAAGCATTTAACCCTGATTCTAACCCTAATCCTTAATGATAAACCTAACACTAAGCCCTAACCCTAAGCCCAACACTTAACCCTAATCCTATCCCTTAACCCTAACCCTAACCATAATGCTACCCCCTAAACGTAACCCTCACCGTGACCAGTAAACCTAACCCTCACCTCTAACACAAACCATAGCACATAAATCTAACCCTAAAACTAACCCTAAACCTAACCCTAACCCCAAACACTTAAGCTTAACCCTAAGCGTTAACTCTCACGCTAACCTTTAATCCTAACCCTAATCCTAATCTTCAACCCTAAACCTAACACTTAACCCTAACCCTGTACCAAACCCTAACCCCTCATCTTAACCCTAACCGTAAACCTCAACCCTAAACCAAAGTGTAACCGTGAAACCTAAGAGTAACCTTTAACCCTAACCCTAATCCCTAACCCTAAGCCCTCACCCTAACACTAAACTTCATCCTTAACCCTAACCAGAATCCTAACCCTAAATCTAATTCTCAGACTTCTTGCTTTCTTAGAGTTTAGAAAGCCTGCAATCCTCCCATGCCATGCGTGAAAGGAGGCTCTACCACTGTGTCCTGCATGAAACCCACGGGCCCATACCCAGAGTATGATAGAGTGGGTTCCCGGGTACAATCCCAGCCCCCTAAACTCCCCCCGCCCGCCTAATGGAGACAGGGCCCGTGCGCTAACCATAAACAATACCTTTACCAGATAACCCTAACCCTGAACATAACATCCAACCCTGTTCCTATTTCTCCCCTTAACACGTAAACCTCACCGTGCGCCTAACTTTAACCTCTTATCCTAACGTTAATGCATAACCCATTACCTGAGAACAACCCCTATCCCATAATTCTAACCCTATCTCCTAGTCATCACTGTGACACCTAATCCCTAACCCTAATTCTAAACCGCTAACCCTAACCGTAACCCTACCTACAACCCTAACACTGACAGTAACCCTTACTTCTAACCCCAACGCTATGCCTAACAAAAACCCTAACCCTTGACCCTAACCCTTCACCCTAACCCCTAAGCCTTACCCTAACCCTTAACCCTAATCCTAATCCTAACCATTAAACCTAACCCTAGCTCTTAAAGCTAACCCTAAACCTTACCCTCACGACTAGACCTAACCCTGACACTAACCTAACACCTAACCCTAACCAGAACCCCTAAAGCTAACCCTGAACCCTATCCCTAACCCTAGCAGTAAACTTTAACCCTAAACCTAAGCCCAACCCGTAACCCTAATCCTATCCTTTTACCCTAAAACTAACCCCTAAACCTAACCCCTATACCTCACCCTAACTCTAACCCCAATCCTGATTCTAACCATACCCCTTCGTAAAACACTAACTCCTAACCGCTAACCCTAACACTAACCAAAAACCCTAATGACTAATCCCTAACCCTAACGCTTAACCTTTACCCTAACCGTTAACCCTCACCGTTAACCCTCACCCTAAATCTTAACACTGACCCTAACCTTAACCTTTAACTCTAAGCCTAACACTTAACCCTACAGTAAGGAAGACCCTTAATGCTAATGGGATCCCTTATCCCTAACCCTAACACTACAGCTAAAAATAACCCTAACCTTGGATCCTTAAACCTAACCCCTAACACTTACTTTAACCCCAAACCCTAACCCTAATCCTAAGCATTAAACCTAACCCTAGCTCTTAACCCTAACGCTAGCCCTTACCCTGACGCCTAGATCTAACCCTAAATCTAACCTACCGCCGAATCCTAACCTTAAGCCCTAATGCTAACACTAACCCTGTACCCTAAACCTACCCGTAGCCCTTCACACTAACCCTATCCGTGAACCTTAACCCTGACCCTAACCATTACCCGCAACCAAGCATTTAACCCTGATTCTAACCATAATCCTTAATGATAAACCTAACCCTAAGCCCTAACCCTAATCCTTAATGATAAACCTAACACTAAGCCCTAACCCTAAGCCCTAACCCTAAACCCTAACACTAACCCTAACCCTAACACTTAACCCTAATCCTATCCCTTAACCCTAACCCTAACCATAATGCTACCCCCTAAACGTAACCCTCACCGTGACCAGTAAACCTAACCCTCACCTCTAACACAAACCATAGCACATAACTCTAACCCTAAAACTAACCCTACACCTAACCCTAACCCCTAACACTTAAGCTTAACCCTAAGCGTTAACTCTCACGCTAACCTTTAATCCTAACCCTAAACCTAATCTTCAACCCTAAACCTAACACTTAACCCTAACCCTGTACCAAACCCTAACCCCTCATCTTAACCCTAACCGTAAACCTCAACCCTAAACCAAAGTGTAACCGTGAAACCTAAGAGTAACCTTTAACCCTAACCCTAATCCCTAACCCTAAGCCCTCACCCTAACACTAAACTTCATCCTTAACCCTAACCAGAATCCTAACCCTAAATCTAATTCTCAGACTTCTTGCTTTCTTAGAGTTTAGAAAGCCTGCAATCCTCCCATGCCATGCGTGAAAGGAGGCTCTACCACTGTGTCCTGCATGAAACCCACGGGCCCATACCCAGAGTATGATAGAGTGGCTTCCCGGGTACAATCCCAGCCCCCTAAACTCCCCCCGCCCGCCTAATAGAGACAGGGCCCGTGCGCTAACCATAAACAATACCTTTACCAGATAACCCTAACCCTGAACATAACATCCAACCCTGTTCCTATTTCTCCCCTTAACACGTAAACCTCACCGTGCGCCTAACTTTAACCTCTTATCCTAACGTTAATGCATAACCCATTTCCTGAGAACAACCCCTATCCCATAATTCTAACCCTATCTCCTAGTCATCACTGTGACACCTAATCCCTAACCCTAATTCTAAACCGCTAACCCTAACCGTAACCCTACCTACAACCCTAACACTGACAGTAACCCTTACTTCTAACCCCAACGCTATGCCTAACAAAAACCCTAACCCTTGACCCTAACCCTTCACCCTAACCCCTAAGCCTTACCCTAACCCTTAACCCTAATCCTAATCCTAACCATTAAACCTAACCCTAGCTCTTAAAGCTAACCCTAAACCTTACCCTCACGACTAGACCTAACCCTGACACTAACCTAACACCTAACCCTAACCAGAACCCCTAAAGCTAACCCTGAACCCTATCCCTAACCCTAGCAGTAAACTTTAACCCTAAACCTAAGCCCAACCCGTAACCCTAATCCTATCCTTTTACCCTAAAACTAACCCCTAAACCTAACCCCTATACCTCACCCTAACTCTAACCCCAATCCTGATTCTAACCATACCCCTTCATAAAACACTAACTCCAAACCGCTAACCCTAACACTAACCAAAAACCCTAATGACTAATCCCTAACCCTAACGCTTAACCTTTACCCTAACCGTTAACCCTCACCGTTAACCCTCACCCTAAATCTTAACACTGACCCTAACCTTAACCTTTAACTCTAAGCCTAACACTTAACCCTACAGTAAGGAATACCCTTAATGCTAATGGGATCCCTTATCCCTAACCCTAACACTACAGCTAAAAATAACCCTAACCTTGGATCCGTAAACCTAACCCCTAACACTTACTTTAACCCCAAAACCTAACCCTAATCCTAAGCATTAAACCTAACCCTATCTCTTAACCCTAACGCTAGCCCTTACCCTAACGCCTAGATCTAACCCTAAATCTAACCTACCGCCTAATCCTAACCTTAAGCCCTAATGCTAACACTAACCCTGTACCCTAAACCTACCCGTAACCCTTAACACTAACCCTATCCGTGAACCTTAACCCTGACCCTAACCATTACCCGCACCCAAGCATTTAACCCTGATTCTAACCCTAATCCTTAATGATAAACCTAACCCTAAGCCCTAACCCTAATCCTTAATGATAAACCTAACACTAAGCCCTAACCCTAAGCCCTAACCCTAAACCCTAACACTAACCCTAACCCTAACACTTAACCCTAATCCTATCCCTTAACCCTAACCCTAACCATAATGCTACCCCCTAAACGTAACCCTCACCGTGACCAGTAAACCTAACCCTCACCTCTAACACAAACCATAGCACATAACTCTAACCCTAAAACTAACCCTAAACCTAACCCTAACCCCTAACACTTAAGCTTAACCCTAAGCGTTAACTCTCACGCTAACCTTTAATCCTAACCCTAATCCTAATCTTCAACCCTAAACCTAACACTTAACCCTAACCCTGTACCAAACCCTAACCCCTCATCTTAACCCTAACCGTAAACCTCAACCCTAAACCAAAGTGTAACCGTTAAACCTAAGAGTAACCTTTAACCCTAACCCTAATCCCTAACCCTAAGCCCTCACCCTAACACTAAACTTCATCCTTAAACCTAACCAGAATCCTAACCCTAAATCTAATTCTCAGACTTCTTGCTTTCTTAGAGTTTAGAAAGCCTGCAATCCTCCCATGCCATGCGTGAAAGGAGGCTCTACCACTGTGTCCTGCATGAAACCCACGGGCCCATACCCAGAGTATGATAGAGTGGCTTCCCGGGTACAATCCCAGCCCCCTAAACTCCCCCCGCCCGCCTAATGCAGACAGGGCCCGTGCGCTAACCATAAACAATACCTTTAACAGATAACCCTAACCCTGAACATAACACCCAACCCTGTTCCTATTTCTCCCCTTAACACGTAAACCTCACCGTGCGCCTAACTTTAACCTCTTATCCTAACGTTAATGCATAAACCATTTCCTGAGAACAACCCCTATCCCATAATTCTAACCCTATCTCCTAGTCATCACTGTGACACCTAATCCCTAACCCTAATTCTAAACCGCTAACCCTAACCGTAACCCTACCTACAACCCTAACACTGACAGTAACCCTTACTTCTAACCCCAACGCTATGCCTAACAAGAACCCTAACCCTTGACCCTAACCCTTCACCCTAACCCCTAAGCCTTACCCTAACCCTTAACCCTAATCCTAATCCTAACCATTAAACCTAACCCTAGCTCTTAAAGCTAACCCTAAACCTTACCCTCACGACTAGACCTAACCCTGACACTAACCTAACACCTAACCCTAAGCAGAACCCCTAAAGCTAAACCTGAACCCTATCCCTAACCCTAGCAGTAAACTTTAACCCTAAACCTAAGCCCAACCCGTAACCCTAATCCTATCCTTTTACCCTAAAACTAACCCCTAAACCTAACCCCTATACCACACCCTAACTCTAACCCCAATCCTGATTCTAACCATACCCCTTCATAAAACACTAACTCCTAACCGCTAACCCTAACACTAACCAAAAACCCTAACGACTAATCCCTAACCCTAACGCGTAACCTTTACCCTAACCGTTAACCCTCACCCTAAATCTTAACCCTGACCCTAACCTTAACCTTTAACTCTAAGCCTAACCCTTAACCCTACAGTAAGGAGGACCCTTAATGCTAATGGGATCCCTTATCCCTAACCCTAACACTACAGCTAAAAATAACCCTAACCCTGGATCATTAAACCTAACCCCTAACACTTACTTTAACCCCAAACCCTTACCCTAATCCTAAGCATTAAACCTAACCCTATCTCTTAACCCTAACGCTAGCCCTTACGCTAACGCCTAGATCTAACCCTAAATCTAACCTACTGCCTAATCCTAACCTTAAGCCCTAATGCTAACACTAACCCTGAACCCTAAACCTACCCGTAACCCTTAACACTAACCCTATCCGTGAACCTTCACCCTGACCCTAACCATTACCCGCACCCAAGCATTTAACCCTGACCCTAACCCTAATCCTTAATGCTAACCATAACACTAAACCCTAACCCTAAGCCCAACACTTATCCCTAATCCTATCCCTTAACCCAAACCCTAACCCTAATGCTACCCACTAAACGTAACCCTGACCGTGACCAGTAAACCTAACCCTAACCTCTAACACAAACCATAGCACATAACTCTAACCCTAATACTAACAGTAACCCTAACCCTAACCCTAAACCCTAACTCTTAACCTTAACCCTAAGCGTTAACTCTCACGCTAACCTTTAATCCTAACCGTAATCCTAATCTTCAACCCTAAACCTAACACTTAACCCTAACCCTGTACCAAACCCTAACCCCTCATCTTAACCCTAACCGTAAACCTCAACCCTAAACCAAAGTGTAACCGTTAAACCTAAGAGTAACCTTTAACCCTAACCCTATTACCTAACCCTAAGCCCTCACCCTAACACTAAACTTCATCCTTAACCCTAACCAGAATCCTAACCCTAAATCTAATTCTCAGACTTTCTTGCTTCCTTAGAGTTTAGAAAGCCTACAATCCTCCCATGCCATGTGTGAAAGGAGGCTCTACCACTGTGTCCTGCATGAAACCCACGGGCCCATACCCAGAGTATGATAGAGTGGCTTCCCGGGTACAATCCCAGCCCCCTAAACTCCCCCGGCCCGCCTAATGCAGACAGGGCCCGTGCGCTAAGCATAAACAATACCTTTACCAGATAACCCTAACCCTGAACATAACACCCAACCCTGTTCCTATTTCTCCCCTTAACACGTAAACCTCACCGTGCGTCTAACTTTAATCTCTTATCCTAACGTTAATGCATAACCCATTTCCTGAGAACAACCCCTATCCCATAATTCTAACCCTATCTCCTAGTCATCACTGTGACACCTAATCCCTAACCCTAATTCTAAACCGCTAACCCTAACCGTAACCCTACCTACAACCCTAACACTGACAGTAACCCTTACTTCTAACCCCAACGCTATGCCTAACAAGAACCCTAACCCTTGACCCTAACCCTTCACCCTAACCCCTAAGCCTTACCCTAACCCTTAACCCTAATCCTAATCCTAACCATTAAACCTAACCCTAGCTCTTAAAGCTAACCCTAAACCTTACCCTCACGACTAGACCTAACCCTGACACTAACCTAACACCTAACCCTAACCAGAACCCCTAAACTAACCCTGAACCCTATCCCTAACCCTAGCAGTAAACTTTAACCCTAAACCTAAGCCCAACCCGTAACCCTAATCCTATCCTTTTACCCTAAAACTAACCCCTAAACCTAACCCCTATACCTCACCCTAACTCTAACCCCAATCCTAATTCTAACCATACCCCTTCATAAAACACTAACTCCTAACCGCTAACCCTAACACTAACCAAAAACCCTAATCACTAATCCCTAACCCTAACGCTTAACCTTTACCCTAACCGTTAACCCTCACCCTAAATCTTAACACTGACCCTAACCTTAACCTTTAACTCTAAGCCTAACCCTTAAGCCTACAGTAAGGAAGACCCTTAATGCTAATGGGATCCCTTATCCCTAACCCTAACACTACAGCTAAAAATAACCCTAACCTTGGATCCTTAAACCTAACCCCTAACACTTACTTTAACCCCAAACCCTAACCCTAATCCTAAGCATTAAACCTAACCCTATCTCTCAACCTTAACGCTAGCCCTTACCCTAACGCCTAGATCTAACCCTAAATCGAACCTACCGCCTAATCCTAACCTTAAGCCCTAATGCTAACTCTAACCCTGAACCCTAAACCTACCCGTAACCCTTAACACTAACCCTATCCGTGAACCTTAACCCTGACCCTAACCATTACCCGCACCCAAGCATTTAACCCTGACCCTAACCCTAATCCTTAATGATAACACTAACAATAAAGCCTAAACCTAAGCCCAACACTTAACCCTAATCCTATCCCTTAACCTTAACCCTAACGCAAACCCCTAAACGTAACCCTAACCGTGACCAGTAAACGTAACCTTAACCTCTAACACAAACCATAGCACATAACTCTAACCCTAAAACTAAACCTAACCCCAACCATAACCCTAAACCCTAACTCTTAACCTTAAACCTAAGCGTTAACTCTCACGCTAACCTTTAATCCTAACCCTAATCCTAATCTTCAACCCTAAACCTAACACTTAACCCTAACCCTGTACCAAACCCTAACCCCTCATCTTAACCCTACCCGTAAACCTCAACCCTAAACCAAAGTGTAGCCGTTAAACCTAAGAGTAGCCTTTAACCCTAATCCTAATCCCTAACACTAAGCCCTGACCCTAACACTAAATTTCATCCTTAACCCTAACCATAATCCTACCCTAAATCTCATTCTCAGACTTCTTGCTTTCTTAGAGTTTAGAAAGCCTGCCATCCTCCCATGCCATGCGTGAAATGAGGCTCTACCACTGTGTCCTACATGAAACCCACGGGCCCATACCCAGAGTGTGATAGAGTGGGTTCCCGGGTACAATCCCAGCCCCCTAAACTCCCCCCGCCCGCCTAATGCAGACAGGGCCTGTGCGCTAAGCATAAACAATACCTTTAACAGATAACCCTAACCCTGAACATAACACCAAACCCTGTTCCTCTTTCTCCCCTTAACACGTAAACCTCACCGTGCGCCTAACTTTAACCTCTTATCCTAACGTTAATGCATAACCCATTTCTTGAGAACAACCCCTATCCCATAATTCTAACCCTATCTCCTAGTCATCACTGTGACACCTAAACCCTAACCCTAATTCTAAACCGCTAACCCTAACCGTAACCCTACCTACAACCCTGACACTGACAGTAACCCTTACTTCTAACCCCAACGCTATGCCTAACAAAAACCCTAACCCTTGACCCTAACCCTTCACCCTAACCCCTAAGACTTACCCTAACCCTTAACCCTAATCCTAATCCTAACCATTAAACCTAACCCTAGCTCTTAAAGCTAACACTAAACCTTACCCTCACGACTAGACCTAACCCTGACACTAACCTAACACCTAACCCTAACCAGAACCCCTAAAGCTAACCCTGAACCCTATCCCTAACCCTAGCAGTAAACTTTAACCCTAAACCTAAGATTAACCCGTAACCCTAATCCTATCCTTTTACCCTAAAACTAACCCCTAAACCTAACCCCTATACCTCACCCTAACTCTAACCCAAATCCTAATTCTAACCATACCCCTTCATAAAACACTAACCGCTAACATAACACTAACCAAAAACCCTAATCACTAATCCCTAACCCTAACACTTAACCTTTACCCTAACCGTTAACCCTCACCCTAAATCTTAACACTGACCATAACCTTAACCTTTAACTCTAAGCCTAACCCTTAAGCCTACAGTAAGGAAGACCCTTAATGCTAATGGGATCCCTTATCCCTAACCCTAACACTACAGCTAAAAATAACCGTAACCTTGGATCCTTAAACCTAACCCCTAACACTTACTTTAACCCCAAACCCTAACCCTAATCCTAAGCATTAAACCTAACCCTATCTCTGAACCCTAACTCTAGCCCTTACCCTAACGCCTAGATCTAACCCTAAATCGAACCTACCCCCTACTCCTAACCTTAAGCCCTAATGCTAACTCTAACCCTGAACCCTAAACCTACCCGTAACCCTTAACACTAACCCTATCCGTGAACCTTAACCCTGACCCTAACCATTACCCGCACCCAAGCATTTAACCCTGACCCTACCCCTAATC
>NW_027182936.1:22500-37500 GCF_041146395.1 Eulemur rufifrons
TAGCAGTAAACTTTAACCCTAAACCTAAGCCCAACCCGTAACCCTAATCCTATCCTTTTACCCTAAAACTAACCCCTAAACCTAACCCCTATACCTCACCCTAACTCTAACCCCAATCCTAATTCTAACCATACCCCTTCATAAAACACTAACTCCTAACCGCTAACCCTAACACTAACCAAAAACCCTAATCACTAATCCCTAACCCTAACGCTTAACCTTTACCCTAACCGTTAACCCTCACCGTTAACCCTCACCCTAAATCTTAACACTGACCCTAACCTTAACCTTTAACTCTAAGCCTAACCCTTAACCCTACAGTAAGATAGACCCTTAATGCTAATGGGATCCCTTTCCCGTAACCCTAACACTACAGCTAAATATAACAGTAACCTTTCATCCTTAAACCTAACCCTAACACTTACTTTAACCCCAAACCCTAACCCTAATCCTAAGCATTAAACCTAACCCTATCTCTTAACCCTAACGCTAGCCCTTACCCGAACGCCTAGATCTAACCCTAAATCGAACCTACCGCCTAATCCTAACCTTAAGCCCTAATGCTAACTCTAACCCTGAACCCTAAACCTACCCGTAACCCTTAACACTAACCCTATCCGTGAACCTTAACCCTGACCCTAACCATTACCCGCACCCAGGCATTTAACCCTGACCCTACCCCTAGTCCTTAATGATAACCCTAACACTAAACCCTAACCCTAAGGCCAACACTTAACCGTAATCCTATCCCTTAACCCTAACCCTAACCCTAACCCTAATGCTAACCCCTAAACGTAACCCTAACCGTCACCAGTAAACCTAACCCTAACCTCTAACACAAAACATAGCACATAACTCTAACCCTAAAACTAACCCTAACCCTAAACCTAACCCTAAACCCTAACTCTTAACCTTAACCCTAAGCGTTAACTCTCACGCTATCCTATAATCCTAACCCTAATCCTAATCTTCAACCCTAAACCTTACACTTAACCCTAACCCTGTACCAAACCCTAACCCCTCATCTTAACCCTAACCGTAAACCTCAACCCTAAACCAAAGTGTAACCGTTAAACCTAAGAGTAACCTTTAACCCTAACCCTAATCCCTAACCCTAAGCCCTCACCCTAACACTAAACTTCATCCTTAACCCTAACCAGAATCCTAACCCTAAATCTAATTCTCAGACTTCTTGCTTTCTTAGAGTTTAGAAAGCCTGCAATCCTCCCATGCCATGCGTGAAAGGAGGCTCAACCCCGGTCCTGTATGAAACCCACGGGCCCATACCCAGAGTATGATAGAGTGGGTTCCCGGGTACAATCCCAGCCCCCAAAACTCCCCCCCGCCCGCCTAATGCAGACAGGGCCCGTGCGCTAAGCATAAACAATACCTTTAACAGATAACCCTAACCCTGAACATAACACCCAACCCTGTTCCTATTTCTCCCCTTAACACGTAAACCTCACCGTGCGCCTAACTTTAACCTCTTATCCTAACTTTAATGCATAACCCATTTCCTGAGAACAACCCCTATCCCATAATTCTAACCCTATCTCCTAGTCATCACTGTGACACCTAATCCCTAACCCTAATTCCAAACCGCTAACCCTAACCGTAACCCTACCTACAACCCTAACACTGAGAGTAACCCTTACTTCTAACCCCAACGCTATGCCTAACAAAAACCATAACCCTTGACCCTAACCCTTCACCCTAACCCCTAAGACTTACCCTAACCCTTAACCCTAATCCTAATCCTAACCATTAAACCTAACCCTAGCTCTTAAAGCTAAACCTAAACCTTACCCTCACGACTAGACCTAACCCTGACACTAACCTAACACCTAACACTAACCAGAACCCCTAAAGCTAACCCTGAACCCTATCCCTAACCCTAGCAGTAAACTTTAACCCTAAACCTAAGCCCAACCCGTAACCCTAATCCTATCCTTTTACCCTAAAACTAACCCCTATACCTCACCCTAACTCTAACCCCAATCCTAATTCTAACCATACCCCTTCATAAAACACTAACTCCTAACCGCTAACCCTAACACTAACCAAAAACCCTAATCACTAATCCCTAACCCTAATGCTTAATCTTTACCATAAACGTTAACCCTCACCCCAAATCTTAACACTGACCCTAACCTGAACCTTTAACTCTAAGCCTAACCCTTAACCCTACAGTAAGGAAGACCCTTAATGCTAATGGGATCCCTTATCCCTAACCCTAACACTACAGCTAAAAATAACCCTAACCTTTGATCCTGAAACCTAACCCCTAACACTTACTTTAACCCCAAACCCTAACCCTAATCCTAAGCATTAAACCTAACCCTATCTCTTAACCCTAACGCTAGCCCTTACCCTAACGCCTAGATCTAACCCTAAATCGAACCTACCGCCTAATCCTAACCTTAAGCCCTAATGCTAACTCTAACCCTGAACCCTAAACCTACCCGTAACCCTTAACACTAACCCTATCCGTCAACCTTAACCCTGACCCTAACCATTACCCGCACCCAAGCATTTAACTCTGACCCTACCCCTAATCCTTAATGATAACCCTAACACTAAACCCTAACCCTAAGCCCAACACTTATCCCTAATCCTATCCCTTAACCCTAACCCTAATGGTAACCCCTAAACGTAACCCTAACCGTGACCAGTAAACCTAACCCTAACCTCTAACACAAACCACAGCACTAAACTAACTAAAACTAACCCTATCCCTAACCCTAACCCTAAACCCTAACTGTTAACCTTAACCCTAAGCGTTAACTCTCACGCTAACCTTTAATCCTAACCCTAATCCTAATCTTCAACCCTAAACCTAACACTTAACCCTAACCCTGTACCATAACCTAACCCCTCATCTTAACCCTAATCGTAAACCACAACCCTAAACCAAAGTGTAACCGTTAAACCTAAGAGTAACCTTTAACCCTAACCCTAATACCTAAGCCTAAGCCCTCACCCTAACACTAAACTTCATCCTTAACCCTAACCATAATCCAACCCTAAATCTCATTCTCACACTTCTTGCTTTCTTAGAGTTTAGAAAGCCTGCCATCCTCCCATGCCATGGGTGAAAGGAGGCTCTACCACTGTGTCCTGCATGAAACCCACGGGCCCATACCCAGAGTATGATAGAGTGGGTTCCCGGGTACAATCCCTGCCCCCTAAACTCCCCCCGCCCGCCTAATGCAGACAGGGCCCGTGCGCTAAGCATAAACAATACCTTTAACAGATAACCCTAACCCTGAACATAACACCCAACCCTGTTCCTATTTCTCCCCTTAACACGTAAACCTCCCCGTGCGCCTAACTTTAACCTCTTATCCTAACGTTAATGCATAACCCATTTCCTGAGAACAACACCTATCCCATAATTCTAACCCTATCTCCTAGTCATCACTGTGACACCTAATCCCTAACCCTAATTCTAAACCGCTAACCCTAACCGTAACCCTACCTACAACCCTAACACTGACAGTAACCCTTACTTCTAACCCCAACGCTATGCCTAACAAAAACCCTAACCCTTGACCCTAACCCTTCACCCTAACCCCTAAGCCTTACCCTAACCCTTAACCCTAATCCTAATCCTAACCATTAAACCTAACCCTAGCTCTTAAAGCTAACCCTAAACCTTACCCTCACGACTAGACCTAACCCTGACACTAACCTAACACCTAACCCTAACCAGAACCCCTAAAGCTAACCCTGAACCCTATCCCTAACCCTAGCAGTAAACTTTAACCCTAAACCTAAGCCCAACCCGTAACCCTAATCCTATCCTTTTACCCTAAAACTAACCGCTAAACCTAAACCCTATACCTCACCTTAACTCTAACCTCAATCCTAATTCTAACCATACCCCTTCATAAAACACTAACTCCTAACCGCTAACCCTAACACTAACCAAAAACCCTAATCACTAATCCCTAACCCTAATGCTTAAACTTTACCCTAACCGTTAACCCTCACCCTAAATCTTAACACTGACCCTAACCTTAACCTTTAACTCTAAGCCTAACCCTTAACCCTACAGTAAGGAAGACCCTTAATGCTAATGGGATCCCTTATCCCTAACCCTAACACTACAGCTAAAAATAACCCTAACCTTGGATCCTTAAACCTAACCCCTAACACTTACTTTAACCCCAAACCCTAACCCTAATCCTAAGCATTAAACCTAACCCTATCTCTTAACCGTAACGCTAGCCCTTACCCTAATGCCTAGATCTAACCCTAAATCGAACCTACCGACTAATCCTAACCTTAAGCCCTAATGCTAACTCTAACCCTGAACCCTAAACCTACCCGTAACCCTTAACACTAACAATATCCGTGAACCTTAACCCTGACCCTAACCATTACCCGCACCCAAGCATTTAACCCTGACCCTACCCCTAATCCTTAATGATAACCCTAACACTAAACCCTCACCCTACTCCCAACACTTAACCCTAATCCTGTCCCTTAACCCTAACCCTAATGCTAACCCCTAAACGTAACCCTCACCGTGACCAGTAAACCTAACCCTAACCTCTAACACAAACCATAGCACATAACTCTAACCCTAAAACGAACCCTAAACCTAACCCTAACCCCTAACTCTTAAGCTTAACCCTAAGCCTTAACTCTCACGCTAACCTTTAATCCTAACCCTAATCCTAATCTTCAACCCTAAACCTAACACTTAACCCTAACCCTGTACCAAACCCTAACCCCTCATCTTAACCCTAGCCGTAAACCTCAACCCTAAAAAAAGTGTAACCGTTAAACCTAAGAGTAACCTTTAACCCTAACCCTAAGCCCTAACCCTAAGCCCTCACCCTAACACTAAACTTCATCCTTAACCCTAACCATAATCCTAACCCTAAATCTAATTCTCAGACTTCTTGCTTTCTTAGAGTTTAGAAAGCCTACAATCCTCCCATGCCATGCGTGAAAGGAGGCTCTACCACTGTGTCCTGCATGAAACCCACGGGCCCATACCCAGAGTATGATAGAGTGGGTTCCCGGGTACAATCCCAGCCCCCTAAACTCACCCCGCCCGCCTAATGCAGACAGGGCCCGTGCGCTAAGCATAAACAATACCTTTAACAGATAACCCTAACCCTGAACATAACACCCAACCCTGTTCCTATTTCTCCCCTTAACACGTAAACCTCACCGTGCGCCTAACTTTAACCTCTTATCCTAACGTTAATGCATAACCCATTTCCTGAGAACAACCCCTATCCCATAATTCTAACCCTATCACCTAGTCATCACTGTGACACCTAATCCCTAACCCTAATTCTAAACCGCTAACCCTAACCGTAACCCTACCTACAACCCTAACACTGACAGTAACCCTTACTTCTAACCCCAACGCTATGCCTAACAAAAACCCTAACCCTGCACCCTAACCCCTAAGCCTTACCCTAACCCTTAACCCTAATCCTAATCCTAACCATTAAACCTAACCCTCGCTCTTAAAGATAACCCTGAACCTTGCCCTCACGACTAGACCTAACCCTGACACTAACCTAACACCTAACCCTAAGCAGAACCCCTAAAGCTAAGCCTGAACCCTATCCCTAACCCTAGCAGTAAACTTTAACCCTAAACCTAAGCCCAACCCGTAACCCTAATCCTATCCTTTTACCCTAAAACTAACCCCTATACCTCACCCTAACTCTAACCCCAATCCTAATTCTAACCATACCCCTTCATAAAACACTAACTCCTAACCGCTAACCCTAACACTAACCAAAAACCCTAATCACTAATCCCTAACCCTAATGCATAATCTTTACCATAACCGTTAACCCTCACCCCAAATCTTAACACTGACCCTAACCTGAACCTTTAACTCTAAGCCTAACCCTTAACCCTACAGTAAGGAAGACCCTTAATGCTAATGGGATCAATTATCCCTAACCCTAACACTACAACTAAAAATAACCCTAAGCTTTGATCCTGAAACCTAACCCCTAACACTTACTTTAACCCCAAACCCTAACCCTAATCCTAAGCATTAAACCTAACCCTATCTCTTAACCCTAACGCTAGCCCTTACCCTAACGCCTAGATCTAACCGTAAATATAACCTACCGCCTAATCCTAACCTTAAGCCCTAATGGTAACTCTAACCCTGAACCCTAAACCTACCCGTAACCCTTAACACTAACCCTATCCGTGAACCTTAACCCTGACCCTAACCATTACCCGCACCCAAGCATTTAACCCTGACCCTACCCCTAATCCTTAATGATAACCCTAACACTAAACCCTCACCCTACTCCCAACACTTAACCCTAATCCTGTCCCTTAACCCTAACCCTAATGCTAACCCCTAAACGTAACCCTCACCGTGACCAGTAAACCTAACCCTAACCTCTAACACAAACCATAGCACATAACTCTAACCCTAAAACGAACCCTAAACCTAACCCTAACCCCTAACTCTTAAGCTTAACCCTAAGCCTTAACTCTCATGCTAACCTTTAATCCTAACCCTAATCCTAATCTTCAACCCTAAACCTAACACTTAACCCTAACCCTGTACCAAACCCTAACCCCTCATCTTAACCCTAGCCGTAAACCTCAACCCTAAAAAAAGTGTAACCGTTAAACCTAAGAGTAACCTTTAACCCTAACCCTAAGCCCTAACCCTAAGCCCTCACCCTAACACTAAACTTCATCCTTAACCCTAACCATAATCCTAACCCTAAATCTAATTCTCAGACTTCTTGCTTTCTTAGAGTTTAGAAAGCCTACAATCCTCCCATGCCATGCGTGAAAGGAGGCTCTACCACTGTGTCCTGCATGAAACCCACGGGCCCATACCCAGAGTATGATAGAGTGGGTTCCCGGGTACAATCCCAGCCCCCTAAACTCACCCCGCCCGCCTAATGCAGACAGGGCCCGTGCGCTAAGCATAAACAATACCTTTAACAGATAACCCTAACCCTGAACATAACACCCAACCCTGTTCCTATTTCTCCCCTTAACACGTAAACCTCACCGTGCGCCTAACTTTAACCTCTTATCCTAACGTTAATGCATAACCCATTTCCTGAGAACAACCCCTATCCCATAATTCTAACCCTATCACCTAGTCATCACTGTGACACCTAATCCCTAACCCTAATTCTAAACCGCTAACCCTAACCGTAACCCTACCTACAACCCTAACACTGACAGTAACCCTTACTTCTAACCCCAACGCTATGCCTAACAAAAACCCTAACCCTGCACCCTAACCCCTAAGCCTTACCCTAACCCTTAACCCTAATCCTAATCCTAACCATTAAACCTAACCCTCGCTCTTAAAGATAACCCTGAACCTTGCCCTCACGACTAGACCTAACCCTGACACTAACCTAACACCTAACCCTAAGCAGAACCCCTAAAGCTAACCCTGAACCCTATCCCTAACCCTAGCAGTAAACTTTAACCCTAAACCTAAGCCCAACCCGTAACCCTAATCCTATCCTTTTACCCTAAATCTAACCCCTAAACCTAACCCCTATACCTCACCCTAACTCTAACCCCAATCCTAATTCTAACCATACCCCTTCATAAAACACTAACCGCTAACCTAACACTAACCAAAAACCCTAATCACTAATCTCTAACCCTAACACTTAACCTTTACCCTAACCGATAACCCTCACCCTAAATCTTAACACTGACCCTAACCTTAACCTGTAACTCTAAGCCTAACCCTTAAGCCTACAGTAAGGAAGACCCTTAATGCTAATGGGATCCCTTATCCCTAACCCTAACACTACAGCTAAAAATAACAGTAACCTTTCATCCTTAAACCTAACCCCTAACACTTACTTTAACCCCAAACCCTAACCCTAATCCTAAGCATTAAACCTAACCCTGTCTCTTAACCCTAACGCTAGCCCTTACCCGAACGCCTAGATCTAACCCTAAATCGAACCTACCGCCTAATCCTAACCTTAAGCCCTAATGCTAACTCTAACCCTGAACCCTAAACCTACCCGTAACCCTTAACACTAACCCTATCCGTGAACCTTAACCCTGACCCTAACCATTACCCGCACCCAGGCATTTAACCCTGACCCTACCCCTAGTCCTTAATGATAACCCTAACACTAAACCCTAACCCTAGGGCCAACATTTAACCGTAATCCTATCCCTTAACCCTAACCCTAACCCTAACCCTAATGCTACCCCCTAAACGTAACCCTAAGCGTGACCAGTAAACCTAACCCTAACCTCTAACACAAAACATAGCACATAACTATAACTCTAAAACTAACCCTAACCCTAACCCTAAACACTAACTCTTAACCTTAACCCTAAGCGTTAACTCTCACGCTAACCTTTAATCCTAACCCTAATCCTAATCTTCAACCCTAAACCTAACACTTAACCCTAACCCTGTACCAAAACCTAACCACTCATCTTATCCCTACCCGTAAACCTCAACCCTAAACCAAAGTGTGACCATTAAACCTAAGAGTAACCTTTAACCCTAACCCTAATCCCTAACCCTAAGCCCTCACCCTAACACTAAACTTCATCCTTAACCCTAACCAGAATC
This sequence comes from Eulemur rufifrons, assembly GCF_041146395.1. Lineage (NCBI taxonomy): Eukaryota > Metazoa > Chordata > Mammalia > Primates > Lemuridae > Eulemur > Eulemur rufifrons. The sequence goes on from NW_027182936.1 coordinate 31,079, forward strand.
CTAACCCTAAATCTAATTCTCAGACTTCTTGCTTTCTTAGAGTTTAGAAAGCCTGCAATCCTCCCATGCCATGCGTGTAAGGAGGCTCTACCACTGTGTCCTCCATGAAACCCACGGGCCCATACACAGAGTATGATAGAGTGGGTTCCCGGGTACAATCCCAGCCCCCTAAACTCCCACGCCCGCCTAATGCAGACAGGGCCCGTGCGCTAAGCATAAACAATACCTTTAACAGATAACCCTAACCCTGAACATAACACCCAACCCTGTTCCTATTTCTCCCCTTAACACGTAAACCTCACCGTGCGCCTAACTTTAACCTCTTATCCTAACGTTATTGCATAACCCATTTCCTGAGAACAACCCCTATCCCATAATTCTAACCCTATCTCCTAGTCATCACTGTGACACCTAATCCCTAACCCTAATTCTAAACCGCTAACCCTAACCGTAACCCTACCTACAACCCTAACACTGACAGTAACCCTTACTTCTAACCCCAACGCTATGCCTAACAAAAACCCTAACCCTTGACCCTAACCCTTCACCCTCACCCCTAAGCCTTACCCTAACCCTTAACCCTAATCCTAATCCTAACCATTAAACCTAACCCTAGCTCTTAAAGCTAACCCTAAACCTTACCCTCACGACTAGACCTAACCCTGACACTAACCTAACACCTAACCCTAACCAGAACCCCTAAAGCTAACCCTGAACCCAATCCCTAACCCTAGTAGTAAACTTTAACCCTAAACCTAAGCCCAACCCGTAACCCTAATCCTATCCTTTTACCCTAAAACTAACCCCTAAACCTAACCCCTATACCTCACCCTAACTCTAACCCCAATCCTAATTCTAACCATACCCCTTCAGAAAACACTAACTCCTAACCGCTAACCCTAACACTAACCAAAAACCCTAATTACTAATCCCTAACCCTAACGCTTAACCTTTACCCTAACCGTTAACCCTCACCCTAAATCTTAACACTGACCCTAACCTTAACCTTTAACTCTAAGCCTAACCCTTAACCCTACAGTAAGGAAGACCCTTAATGCTAATGGGATCCCTTATCCCTAACCCTAACACTACAGCTAAAGATAACCCTAACCTTTGATCCTGAAACCTAACCCCTAAAACTTACTTTAACCCCAAACCCTAACCCTAAACCTAAGCATTAAAGCTAACCCTATCTCTTAACCCTAACGCTAGCCCTTACCCTAACGCCTAGATCTAACCCTAAATCTAACCTACCGCCTAATCCTAACCTTAAGCCCTAATGCTAACTCTAACCCTGAACCCTAAACCTACCCGTAACCCTGAACACTAACCCTATCCGTGAACCTTAACCCTGACCCTAACCATTACCCGCACCCAAGCATTTAACCCTGACCCTACCCCTAATCCTTAATGATAACCCTAACACTAAACCCTAACCCTAAACCCAACACTTATCCCTAATCCTATCCCTTAACCCTAACCATAAGCCTAACCCTAATGCTACCCCCTAAACCTAACCCTAGCCGTGACCAGTAAACCTAACCCTAACCTCTAACACAAACCATAGCACATAACTCTAACTCTAAAACTAACCCTAACCCTAACCCTAAACCCTAACTCTTAACCTTAACCCTAAGCGTTAACTCTCACGCTAACCTTTAATCCTAACCCTAATCCTAATCTTCAACCCTAAACCTAACACATAACCCTAACCCTGTACCAAACCCTAACCCCTCATCTTAACCCTAACCGTAAACCTCAACGCTAAACCACAGTGTAACCGTTAAACCTAAGGGTAACCTTTAACCCTAACCCTAATCCCTAACCCTAAGCCCTCACCCTAACACTAAACTTCATCCTTAACCCTAACCAGAATCCTAACCCTAAATCTAATTCTCAGACTTCTTGCTTTCTTAGAGTTTAGAAAGCCTGCCATCCTCCCATGCCATGCGTGAAAGGAGGCTCTACCACTGCGTCCTGCATGAAACCCACGGGCCCATACCCAGAGTATGATAGAGTGGGTTCCCGGATACAATCCCAGCCCCCTAAACTCCCCCCGCCCGCCCAATGCAGACAGGGCCCGTGCGCTAAGCATAAACAATACCTTTAACAGATAACCCTAACCCTGAACATAACACCCAACCCTGTTCCTATTTCTCCCCTTAACACGTAAACCTCACCGTGCGCCTAAGTTTAACCTCTTATCCTAACGTTAATGCATAACCCATTTCCTGAGAACAACCCCTATCCCATAATTCTAACCCTATCTCCTAGTCATCACTGTGACACCTAATCCCTAACCCTAATTCTAAACCGCTAACCCTAACCGTAACCCTACCTACAGCCCTAAAACTGACAGTAACCCTTAGTTCTAACCCCAACGCTATGCCTAACAAATACCCTAACCCTTGACCCTAACCCTTCACCCTAACCCCTAAGCCTTACCCTAACCCTTAACCCTAATCCTAATCCTAACCATTAAACCTAACCCTAGCTCTTAAAGCTAACCCTAAACCTTACCCTCACGACTAGAACTAACCCTGACACTAACCTAACACCTGACCCTAACCAGACCCCTAAAGCTAACCCTGAACCCTATCCCTAACCCTAGCAGTAAACTTAACCCTAAACCTAAGCCCAACCCGTAACCCTAATCCTATCCTTTTACCCTAAACCTAACCCCTATACCTCACCCTAACTCTAACCCCAATCCTAATTCTAACCATACCCCTTCATAAAACACTAACTCCTAACCGCTAACCCTAACACTAACCAAAAACCCTAATCACTAATCCCTAACCCTAACGCTTAACCTTTACCCTAACCGTTAACCCTACCCCAAATCTTAACACTGACCCTAACCTTAACCTTTAACTCTAAGCCTAACCCTTAAGCCTACAGTAAGGAAGACCCTTAATGCTAATGGGATCCCTTATCCCTAACCCTAACACTACAGCTAAAAATAACCCTAACCTTGGATCCTTAAACCTAACCCCTAACACTTACTTTAACCCCAAACCCTAACCCTAATCCTAAGCATTAAACCTAACCCTATCTCTTAACCCTAACGCTAGCCCTTACCCTAACGCCTAGATCTAACCCTAAATCTAACCTACCGCCTAATCCTAAGCTTAAGCCCTAATGCTAACTCTAACCCTGAACCCTAAACCTACCCGTAACCCTTAACACTAACCCTATCCGTCAACCTTAACCCTGACCCTAACCATTACCCGCACTCAAGCATTTAACCCTGAACCTACCCCTAATCCTTAATGATAACACTAACACTAAACCCTAACCCTAAGCCCAACACTTATCCCTAATCCTATCCCTTAATCCTAACCCTAATGCTAACCCCTAAACCTAACCCTAACCGTGCCCACTAAACCTAACCCTAACCTCTAACACAAATAGTAGCACATAACTCTAACCCTAAAACTAACCCTAACCCTAAACCTAACCCTAAACCCTAACTCTTAACCTTAACCCTAAGCGTTAACTCTCACGCTATCCTATAATCCTAACCCTAATCCTAATCTTCAACCCTAAACCTTACACTTAACCCTAACCCTGTACCAAACCCTAACCCCTCATCTTAACCCTAACCGTAAACCTCAACCCTAAACCAAAGTGTAACCGTTAAACCTAAGAGTAACCTTTAACACTAACCCTAATCCCTAACCCTAAGCCCTCACCCTAACACTAAACTTCATCCTTAACCCTAACCAGAATCCTAACCCTAAATCTAATTCTCAGACTTCTTGCTTTCTTAGAGTTTAGAAAGCCTGCAATCCTCCCATGCCATGCGTTAAAGGAGGCTCTACCATTTTGTCCTGTATGAAACCCACGGGCCCATACCTAGAGTATGATAGAGTGGGTTCCCGGGTACAATCACAGCCCCCAAAACTCCCCCCCGCCCGCCTAATGCAGACAGGGCCCGTGCGCTAAGCATAAACAATACCTTTAACAGATAACCCTAACCCTGAACATAACACCCAACCCGGTTCCTATTTCTCCCCTTAACACGTAAACTTCACCGTGCGCCTAACTTTAACCTCTTATCCTAACGTTAATGCATAACCCATTTCCTGAGAACAACCCCTATCCCATAATTCTAACCCTATCTCCTAGTCATCACTGTGACACCTAATCCCTAACCCTAATTCCAAACCGCTAACCCTAACCGTAACCCTACCTACAACCCTAACACTGACAGTAACCGTTACATCTAACCCCAACGCTATGCCTAACAAAAACCCTAACCCTTGACCCTAACCCTTCACCCTAACCCCTAAGACTTACCCTAACCCTTAACCCTAATCCTAATCCTAACCATTAAACCTATCCCTAGCTCTTAAAGCTAACACTAAACCTTACCCTCACAACTAGACCTAACCCTGACACTAACCTAACACTTAACCCTCACCAGAACCCCTAAAGCTAACCCTGAACCCTATCCCTAACCCTAGCAGTAAACTTTAACCCTAAACCTAAGCCCAACCCGTAACCCTAATCCTATCCTTTTACCCTAAAACTAACCCCTAAACCTAACCCCTATACCTCACCCTAACTCTAACCCCAATCCTAATTCTAACCATACCCCTTCATAAAACACTAACCGCTAACCTAACACTAACCAAAAACCCTAATCACTAATCCCTAACCCTAACACTTAACCTTTACCCTAACCGTTAACCCTCACCCTAAATCTTAACACTGACCCTAACCTTAACCTTTAACTCTAAGCCTAACCCTTAACCCTACAGTAAGGAAGACCCTTAATGCTAATGGGATCCCTTATCCCTAACCCTAACACTACAGCTAAAAATAACCCTAACCTTTGATCCTTAAACCTAACCCCTAACACTTACTTTAACCCCAAACCCTAACCCTAATCCTAAGCATTAAACCTAACCCTATCTCTGAACCCTAACGCTAGCCCTTACCCTAACGCCTAGATCTAACCCTAAATCGAATCTACCGCCTAATCCTAACCTTAAGCCCTAATGCTAACTCTAACCCTGAACCCTAAACCTACCCGTAACCCTTAACACTAACCCTATCCGTGAACCTTAACCCTGACCCTAACCATTACCCGCACCCAAGCATTTAAACCTGACCCTTCCCCTAATCCTTAATGATAACACTAACACTAAACCCTAACCCTAAGCCCAACACTTAACCCTAATCCTATCCCTTAACCCTAACCCTAACGCAAACCCCTAAACGTAACCCTAACCGTGACCAGTAAACCTAACCTTAACCTCTAACACAAACCATAGCACATAACTCTAACCCTAAAACTAAACCTAACCCCAACCCTAACCCTAAACCCTAACTCTTAACCTTAACCCTAAGTGTTAACTCTCACGCTAACCTTTAATCCTAACCCTAATCCTAATCTTCAACCCTAAACCTAACACTTAACCCTAACCCTGTACCAAACCCTAACCCCTCATCTTAACCCTAACCGTAAACCTCAACCCTAAACCAAAGTGTAGCCGTTAAACCTAAGAGTAGCCTTTAACCCTAACCCTAATCCCTTACCCTAAGCCCTCACCCTAACACTAAACTTCATCCTTAACCCTAACCATAATCCTAACCCTAAATCTAGTTCTCAGACTTCTTGCTTTCTTAGAGTTTAGAAAGCCTGCCATCCTCCCATGCCATGCGTGAAGGAGGCTCTACCACTGTGTCCTGCATGAAACCCACGGGCCCATACCCAGAGTATGATAGAGTGGGTTCCCGGGTACAATCCCAGCCCCCTAAACTCCCCCCGCCCGCCTAATGCAGACAGGGCCCGTAGCGCTAACCATAAACAATACCATTAACAGAGAACCCTAACCCTGAACATAACACCCAACCCTGTTCCTATTTCTCCCCTTAACACGTAAACCTCATCGTGCGCCTAACTTTAACCTCTTATCCTAACGTTAATGCATAACCCATTTCCTGAGAACAACCCCATCCCATAATTCTAACCCTATCTCCTAGTCATCACTGTGACACCTAATCCATAACCCTAATTCTAAACCGCTAACCCTAACCGTAACCCTACCTACAACCCTGACACTGACAGTAACCCTTACTTCTAACCCCAACGCTATGCCTAACAAAAACCCTAAACCTTCACCCTAACCCCTAAGCCTTACCCTAACCCTTAACCCTAATCCTAATCCTAACCATTAAACCTAACCCTAGCTCTTAAAGCTAACCCTAAACCTTACCCTCACGACTAGACCTAACGCTGACACTAACCTAACACCTAACCCTAACCAGACACCCTAAAGCTAACCCTGAACCCTATCCCTAACCCTAGCAGTAAACTTTAACCCTAAACCTAAGCCCAACCCGTAACCCTAATCCTATCCTTTTACCCTAAAACTAACCCCTAAAGCTAACCCCTATACCTCACCCTAACC
>NW_027182936.1:57500-72500 GCF_041146395.1 Eulemur rufifrons
CCTTAATGATAACCCTAACACTAAACCCTAACCCTAAGCCCAACACTTATCCCTAATCCTATCCCTTAACCCTAACCATAAGCCTAACCCTAATGCTACCCCCTAAACCTAACCCTAGCCGTGACCAGTAAACCTAACCCTAACCTCTAACACAAACCATAGCACATAACTCTAACTCTAAAACTAACCCTAAACCTAACCCTAAACCCTAACTCTTAACCTTAACCCTAAGCGTTAACTCTTACGCTAACCTTTAATCCTAACCCTAATCCTAATCTTCAACCCTAAACCTAACACATAACCCTAACCCTGTACCAAACCCTAACCCCTCATCTTAACCCTAACCGTAAACCTCAACCCTTAAAAAAAAGTGTAACCGTTAAACCTAAGAGCAACCTTTAACCCTAACCCTAAGCCCTAACCCTAAGCCCTCACCCTAACACTAAACTTCATCCTTAACCCTAACCATAATCCTAACCCTAAATCTAATTCTCAGACTTCTTGCTTTCTTAGAGTTTAGAAAGCCTGCAATCCTCCCATGCCATGCGTGAAAGGAGGCTCTACCACTGTGTCCTGCATGAAACCCACGGGCCCATACCCAGAGTATGATAGAGTGGGTTCCCGGGTACAATCCCAGCCCCCTAAACTCACCCCGCCCGCCTAATGCAGACAGGGCCCGTGCGCTAAGCATAAACAATACCTTTAACAGATAACCCTAACCCTGAACATAACACCCAACCCTGTTCCTATTTCTCCCCTTAACACGTAAACCTCACCGTGCGCCTAACTTTAACCTCTTATCCTAACGTTAATGCATAACCCATTTCCTGAGAACAACCCCTATCCCATAATTCTAACCCTATCTCCTACTCATCACTGTGACACCTAATCCCTAACCCTAATTCCAAACCGCTAACCCTAACCGTAACCCTACCTACAACCCTAACACTGACAGTAACCCTTACTTCTAACCCAAACGCTATGCCTAACAAAAACCCTAACCCTGCACCCTAACCCCTAAGCCTTACCCTAACCCTTAACCCTAATCCTAATCCTAACCATGAAACCTAACCCTAGCTCTTAAAGATAACCCTGAACCTTGCCCTCACGACTAGACCTAACCCTGACACTAACCTAACACCTAACCCTAAGCAGAACCCCTAAAGCTAACCCTGAACCCTATCCCTAACCCTAGCAGTAAACTTTAACCCTAAACCTAAGCCCAACCCGTAACCCTAATCCTATCCTTTTACCCTAAAACTAACCCCTAAACCTAACCCCTATACCTCACCCTAACTCTAACCCCAATCCTAATTCTAACCATACCCCTTCATAAAACACTAACTCCTAACCGCTAACCCTAACACTAACCAAAAACCCTAATCACTAATCCCTAACCCTAACGCTTAACCTTTACCCTAACCGTTAACCCTCACCGTTAACCCTCACCCTAAATCTTAACACTGACCCTAACCTTAACCTTTAACTCTAAGCCTAACCCTTAACCCTACAGTAAGATAGACCCTTAATGCTAATGGGATCCCTTTCCCGTAACCCTAACACTACAGCTAAATATAACAGTAACCTTTCATCCTTAAACCTAACCCTAACACTTACTTTAACCCCAAACCCTAACCCTAATCCTAAGCATTAAACCTAACCCTATCTCTTAACCCTAACGCTAGCCCTTACCCGAACGCCTAGATCTAACCCTAAATCGAACCTACCGCCTAATCCTAACCTTAAGCCCTAATGCTAACTCTAACCCTGAACCCTAAACCTACCCGTAACCCTTAACACTAACCCTATCCGTGAACCTTAACCCTGACCCTAACCATTACCCGCACCCAGGCATTTAACCCTGACCCTACCCCTAGTCCTTAATGATAACCCTAACACTAAACCCTAACCCTAAGGCCAACACTTAACCGTAATCCTATCCCTTAACCCTAACCCTAACCCTAACCCTAATGCTAACCCCTAAACGTAACCCTAACCGTCACCAGTAAACCTAACCCTAACCTCTAACACAAAACATAGCACATAACTCTAACCCTAAAACTAACCCTAACCCTAAACCTAACCCTAAACCCTAACTCTTAACCTTAACCCTAAGCGTTAACTCTCACGCTATCCTATAATCCTAACCCTAATCCTAATCTTCAACCCTAAACCTTACACTTAACCCTAACCCTGTACCAAACCCTAACCCCTCATCTTAACCCTAACCGTAAACCTCAACCCTAAACCAAAGTGTAACCGTTAAACCTAAGAGTAACCTTTAACCCTAACCCTAATCCCTAACCCTAAGCCCTCACCCTAACACTAAACTTCATCCTTAACCCTAACCAGAATCCTAACCCTAAATCTAATTCTCAGACTTCTTGCTTTCTTAGAGTTTAGAAAGCCTGCAATCCTCCCATGCCATGCGTGAAAGGAGGCTCAACCCCGGTCCTGTATGAAACCCACGGGCCCATACCCAGAGTATGATAGAGTGGGTTCCCGGGTACAATCCCAGCCCCCAAAACTCCCCCCCGCCCGCCTAATGCAGACAGGGCCCGTGCGCTAAGCATAAACAATACCTTTAACAGATAACCCTAACCCTGAACATAACACCCAACCCTGTTCCTATTTCTCCCCTTAACACGTAAACCTCACCGTGCGCCTAACTTTAACCTCTTATCCTAACTTTAATGCATAACCCATTTCCTGAGAACAACCCCTATCCCATAATTCTAACCCTATCTCCTAGTCATCACTGTGACACCTAATCCCTAACCCTAATTCCAAACCGCTAACCCTAACCGTAACCCTACCTACAACCCTAACACTGAGAGTAACCCTTACTTCTAACCCCAACGCTATGCCTAACAAAAACCATAACCCTTGACCCTAACCCTTCACCCTAACCCCTAAGACTTACCCTAACCCTTAACCCTAATCCTAATCCTAACCATTAAACCTAACCCTAGCTCTTAAAGCTAAACCTAAACCTTACCCTCACGACTAGACCTAACCCTGACACTAACCTAACACCTAACACTAACCAGAACCCCTAAAGCTAACCCTGAACCCTATCCCTAACCCTAGCAGTAAACTTTAACCCTAAACCTAAGCCCAACCCGTAACCCTAATCCTATCCTTTTACCCTAAAACTAACCCCTATACCTCACCCTAACTCTAACCCCAATCCTAATTCTAACCATACCCCTTCATAAAACACTAACTCCTAACCGCTAACCCTAACACTAACCAAAAACCCTAATCACTAATCCCTAACCCTAATGCTTAATCTTTACCATAAACGTTAACCCTCACCCCAAATCTTAACACTGACCCTAACCTGAACCTTTAACTCTAAGCCTAACCCTTAACCCTACAGTAAGGAAGACCCTTAATGCTAATGGGATCCCTTATCCCTAACCCTAACACTACAGCTAAAAATAACCCTAACCTTTGATCCTGAAACCTAACCCCTAACACTTACTTTAACCCCAAACCCTAACCCTAATCCTAAGCATTAAACCTAACCCTATCTCTTAACCCTAACGCTAGCCCTTACCCTAACGCCTAGATCTAACCCTAAATCGAACCTACCGCCTAATCCTAACCTTAAGCCCTAATGCTAACTCTAACCCTGAACCCTAAACCTACCCGTAACCCTTAACACTAACCCTATCCGTCAACCTTAACCCTGACCCTAACCATTACCCGCACCCAAGCATTTAACTCTGACCCTACCCCTAATCCTTAATGATAACCCTAACACTAAACCCTAACCCTAAGCCCAACACTTATCCCTAATCCTATCCCTTAACCCTAACCCTAATGGTAACCCCTAAACGTAACCCTAACCGTGACCAGTAAACCTAACCCTAACCTCTAACACAAACCACAGCACTAAACTAACTAAAACTAACCCTATCCCTAACCCTAACCCTAAACCCTAACTGTTAACCTTAACCCTAAGCGTTAACTCTCACGCTAACCTTTAATCCTAACCCTAATCCTAATCTTCAACCCTAAACCTAACACTTAACCCTAACCCTGTACCATAACCTAACCCCTCATCTTAACCCTAATCGTAAACCACAACCCTAAACCAAAGTGTAACCGTTAAACCTAAGAGTAACCTTTAACCCTAACCCTAATACCTAAGCCTAAGCCCTCACCCTAACACTAAACTTCATCCTTAACCCTAACCATAATCCAACCCTAAATCTCATTCTCACACTTCTTGCTTTCTTAGAGTTTAGAAAGCCTGCCATCCTCCCATGCCATGGGTGAAAGGAGGCTCTACCACTGTGTCCTGCATGAAACCCACGGGCCCATACCCAGAGTATGATAGAGTGGGTTCCCGGGTACAATCCCTGCCCCCTAAACTCCCCCCGCCCGCCTAATGCAGACAGGGCCCGTGCGCTAAGCATAAACAATACCTTTAACAGATAACCCTAACCCTGAACATAACACCCAACCCTGTTCCTATTTCTCCCCTTAACACGTAAACCTCCCCGTGCGCCTAACTTTAACCTCTTATCCTAACGTTAATGCATAACCCATTTCCTGAGAACAACACCTATCCCATAATTCTAACCCTATCTCCTAGTCATCACTGTGACACCTAATCCCTAACCCTAATTCTAAACCGCTAACCCTAACCGTAACCCTACCTACAACCCTAACACTGACAGTAACCCTTACTTCTAACCCCAACGCTATGCCTAACAAAAACCCTAACCCTTGACCCTAACCCTTCACCCTAACCCCTAAGCCTTACCCTAACCCTTAACCCTAATCCTAATCCTAACCATTAAACCTAACCCTAGCTCTTAAAGCTAACCCTAAACCTTACCCTCACGACTAGACCTAACCCTGACACTAACCTAACACCTAACCCTAACCAGAACCCCTAAAGCTAACCCTGAACCCTATCCCTAACCCTAGCAGTAAACTTTAACCCTAAACCTAAGCCCAACCCGTAACCCTAATCCTATCCTTTTACCCTAAAACTAACCGCTAAACCTAAACCCTATACCTCACCTTAACTCTAACCTCAATCCTAATTCTAACCATACCCCTTCATAAAACACTAACTCCTAACCGCTAACCCTAACACTAACCAAAAACCCTAATCACTAATCCCTAACCCTAATGCTTAAACTTTACCCTAACCGTTAACCCTCACCCTAAATCTTAACACTGACCCTAACCTTAACCTTTAACTCTAAGCCTAACCCTTAACCCTACAGTAAGGAAGACCCTTAATGCTAATGGGATCCCTTATCCCTAACCCTAACACTACAGCTAAAAATAACCCTAACCTTGGATCCTTAAACCTAACCCCTAACACTTACTTTAACCCCAAACCCTAACCCTAATCCTAAGCATTAAACCTAACCCTATCTCTTAACCGTAACGCTAGCCCTTACCCTAATGCCTAGATCTAACCCTAAATCGAACCTACCGACTAATCCTAACCTTAAGCCCTAATGCTAACTCTAACCCTGAACCCTAAACCTACCCGTAACCCTTAACACTAACAATATCCGTGAACCTTAACCCTGACCCTAACCATTACCCGCACCCAAGCATTTAACCCTGACCCTACCCCTAATCCTTAATGATAACCCTAACACTAAACCCTCACCCTACTCCCAACACTTAACCCTAATCCTGTCCCTTAACCCTAACCCTAATGCTAACCCCTAAACGTAACCCTCACCGTGACCAGTAAACCTAACCCTAACCTCTAACACAAACCATAGCACATAACTCTAACCCTAAAACGAACCCTAAACCTAACCCTAACCCCTAACTCTTAAGCTTAACCCTAAGCCTTAACTCTCACGCTAACCTTTAATCCTAACCCTAATCCTAATCTTCAACCCTAAACCTAACACTTAACCCTAACCCTGTACCAAACCCTAACCCCTCATCTTAACCCTAGCCGTAAACCTCAACCCTAAAAAAAGTGTAACCGTTAAACCTAAGAGTAACCTTTAACCCTAACCCTAAGCCCTAACCCTAAGCCCTCACCCTAACACTAAACTTCATCCTTAACCCTAACCATAATCCTAACCCTAAATCTAATTCTCAGACTTCTTGCTTTCTTAGAGTTTAGAAAGCCTACAATCCTCCCATGCCATGCGTGAAAGGAGGCTCTACCACTGTGTCCTGCATGAAACCCACGGGCCCATACCCAGAGTATGATAGAGTGGGTTCCCGGGTACAATCCCAGCCCCCTAAACTCACCCCGCCCGCCTAATGCAGACAGGGCCCGTGCGCTAAGCATAAACAATACCTTTAACAGATAACCCTAACCCTGAACATAACACCCAACCCTGTTCCTATTTCTCCCCTTAACACGTAAACCTCACCGTGCGCCTAACTTTAACCTCTTATCCTAACGTTAATGCATAACCCATTTCCTGAGAACAACCCCTATCCCATAATTCTAACCCTATCACCTAGTCATCACTGTGACACCTAATCCCTAACCCTAATTCTAAACCGCTAACCCTAACCGTAACCCTACCTACAACCCTAACACTGACAGTAACCCTTACTTCTAACCCCAACGCTATGCCTAACAAAAACCCTAACCCTGCACCCTAACCCCTAAGCCTTACCCTAACCCTTAACCCTAATCCTAATCCTAACCATTAAACCTAACCCTCGCTCTTAAAGATAACCCTGAACCTTGCCCTCACGACTAGACCTAACCCTGACACTAACCTAACACCTAACCCTAAGCAGAACCCCTAAAGCTAAGCCTGAACCCTATCCCTAACCCTAGCAGTAAACTTTAACCCTAAACCTAAGCCCAACCCGTAACCCTAATCCTATCCTTTTACCCTAAAACTAACCCCTATACCTCACCCTAACTCTAACCCCAATCCTAATTCTAACCATACCCCTTCATAAAACACTAACTCCTAACCGCTAACCCTAACACTAACCAAAAACCCTAATCACTAATCCCTAACCCTAATGCATAATCTTTACCATAACCGTTAACCCTCACCCCAAATCTTAACACTGACCCTAACCTGAACCTTTAACTCTAAGCCTAACCCTTAACCCTACAGTAAGGAAGACCCTTAATGCTAATGGGATCAATTATCCCTAACCCTAACACTACAACTAAAAATAACCCTAAGCTTTGATCCTGAAACCTAACCCCTAACACTTACTTTAACCCCAAACCCTAACCCTAATCCTAAGCATTAAACCTAACCCTATCTCTTAACCCTAACGCTAGCCCTTACCCTAACGCCTAGATCTAACCGTAAATATAACCTACCGCCTAATCCTAACCTTAAGCCCTAATGGTAACTCTAACCCTGAACCCTAAACCTACCCGTAACCCTTAACACTAACCCTATCCGTGAACCTTAACCCTGACCCTAACCATTACCCGCACCCAAGCATTTAACCCTGACCCTACCCCTAATCCTTAATGATAACCCTAACACTAAACCCTCACCCTACTCCCAACACTTAACCCTAATCCTGTCCCTTAACCCTAACCCTAATGCTAACCCCTAAACGTAACCCTCACCGTGACCAGTAAACCTAACCCTAACCTCTAACACAAACCATAGCACATAACTCTAACCCTAAAACGAACCCTAAACCTAACCCTAACCCCTAACTCTTAAGCTTAACCCTAAGCCTTAACTCTCATGCTAACCTTTAATCCTAACCCTAATCCTAATCTTCAACCCTAAACCTAACACTTAACCCTAACCCTGTACCAAACCCTAACCCCTCATCTTAACCCTAGCCGTAAACCTCAACCCTAAAAAAAGTGTAACCGTTAAACCTAAGAGTAACCTTTAACCCTAACCCTAAGCCCTAACCCTAAGCCCTCACCCTAACACTAAACTTCATCCTTAACCCTAACCATAATCCTAACCCTAAATCTAATTCTCAGACTTCTTGCTTTCTTAGAGTTTAGAAAGCCTACAATCCTCCCATGCCATGCGTGAAAGGAGGCTCTACCACTGTGTCCTGCATGAAACCCACGGGCCCATACCCAGAGTATGATAGAGTGGGTTCCCGGGTACAATCCCAGCCCCCTAAACTCACCCCGCCCGCCTAATGCAGACAGGGCCCGTGCGCTAAGCATAAACAATACCTTTAACAGATAACCCTAACCCTGAACATAACACCCAACCCTGTTCCTATTTCTCCCCTTAACACGTAAACCTCACCGTGCGCCTAACTTTAACCTCTTATCCTAACGTTAATGCATAACCCATTTCCTGAGAACAACCCCTATCCCATAATTCTAACCCTATCACCTAGTCATCACTGTGACACCTAATCCCTAACCCTAATTCTAAACCGCTAACCCTAACCGTAACCCTACCTACAACCCTAACACTGACAGTAACCCTTACTTCTAACCCCAACGCTATGCCTAACAAAAACCCTAACCCTGCACCCTAACCCCTAAGCCTTACCCTAACCCTTAACCCTAATCCTAATCCTAACCATTAAACCTAACCCTCGCTCTTAAAGATAACCCTGAACCTTGCCCTCACGACTAGACCTAACCCTGACACTAACCTAACACCTAACCCTAAGCAGAACCCCTAAAGCTAACCCTGAACCCTATCCCTAACCCTAGCAGTAAACTTTAACCCTAAACCTAAGCCCAACCCGTAACCCTAATCCTATCCTTTTACCCTAAATCTAACCCCTAAACCTAACCCCTATACCTCACCCTAACTCTAACCCCAATCCTAATTCTAACCATACCCCTTCATAAAACACTAACCGCTAACCTAACACTAACCAAAAACCCTAATCACTAATCTCTAACCCTAACACTTAACCTTTACCCTAACCGATAACCCTCACCCTAAATCTTAACACTGACCCTAACCTTAACCTGTAACTCTAAGCCTAACCCTTAAGCCTACAGTAAGGAAGACCCTTAATGCTAATGGGATCCCTTATCCCTAACCCTAACACTACAGCTAAAAATAACAGTAACCTTTCATCCTTAAACCTAACCCCTAACACTTACTTTAACCCCAAACCCTAACCCTAATCCTAAGCATTAAACCTAACCCTGTCTCTTAACCCTAACGCTAGCCCTTACCCGAACGCCTAGATCTAACCCTAAATCGAACCTACCGCCTAATCCTAACCTTAAGCCCTAATGCTAACTCTAACCCTGAACCCTAAACCTACCCGTAACCCTTAACACTAACCCTATCCGTGAACCTTAACCCTGACCCTAACCATTACCCGCACCCAGGCATTTAACCCTGACCCTACCCCTAGTCCTTAATGATAACCCTAACACTAAACCCTAACCCTAGGGCCAACATTTAACCGTAATCCTATCCCTTAACCCTAACCCTAACCCTAACCCTAATGCTACCCCCTAAACGTAACCCTAAGCGTGACCAGTAAACCTAACCCTAACCTCTAACACAAAACATAGCACATAACTATAACTCTAAAACTAACCCTAACCCTAACCCTAAACACTAACTCTTAACCTTAACCCTAAGCGTTAACTCTCACGCTAACCTTTAATCCTAACCCTAATCCTAATCTTCAACCCTAAACCTAACACTTAACCCTAACCCTGTACCAAAACCTAACCACTCATCTTATCCCTACCCGTAAACCTCAACCCTAAACCAAAGTGTGACCATTAAACCTAAGAGTAACCTTTAACCCTAACCCTAATCCCTAACCCTAAGCCCTCACCCTAACACTAAACTTCATCCTTAACCCTAACCAGAATCCTAACCCTAAATCTAATTCTCAGACTTCTTGCTTTCTTAGAGTTTAGAAAGCCTGCAATCCTCCCATGCCATGCGTGTAAGGAGGCTCTACCACTGTGTCCTCCATGAAACCCACGGGCCCATACACAGAGTATGATAGAGTGGGTTCCCGGGTACAATCCCAGCCCCCTAAACTCCCACGCCCGCCTAATGCAGACAGGGCCCGTGCGCTAAGCATAAACAATACCTTTAACAGATAACCCTAACCCTGAACATAACACCCAACCCTGTTCCTATTTCTCCCCTTAACACGTAAACCTCACCGTGCGCCTAACTTTAACCTCTTATCCTAACGTTATTGCATAACCCATTTCCTGAGAACAACCCCTATCCCATAATTCTAACCCTATCTCCTAGTCATCACTGTGACACCTAATCCCTAACCCTAATTCTAAACCGCTAACCCTAACCGTAACCCTACCTACAACCCTAACACTGACAGTAACCCTTACTTCTAACCCCAACGCTATGCCTAACAAAAACCCTAACCCTTGACCCTAACCCTTCACCCTCACCCCTAAGCCTTACCCTAACCCTTAACCCTAATCCTAATCCTAACCATTAAACCTAACCCTAGCTCTTAAAGCTAACCCTAAACCTTACCCTCACGACTAGACCTAACCCTGACACTAACCTAACACCTAACCCTAACCAGAACCCCTAAAGCTAACCCTGAACCCAATCCCTAACCCTAGTAGTAAACTTTAACCCTAAACCTAAGCCCAACCCGTAACCCTAATCCTATCCTTTTACCCTAAAACTAACCCCTAAACCTAACCCCTATACCTCACCCTAACTCTAACCCCAATCCTAATTCTAACCATACCCCTTCAGAAAACACTAACTCCTAACCGCTAACCCTAACACTAACCAAAAACCCTAATTACTAATCCCTAACCCTAACGCTTAACCTTTACCCTAACCGTTAACCCTCACCCTAAATCTTAACACTGACCCTAACCTTAACCTTTAACTCTAAGCCTAACCCTTAACCCTACAGTAAGGAAGACCCTTAATGCTAATGGGATCCCTTATCCCTAACCCTAACACTACAGCTAAAGATAACCCTAACCTTTGATCCTGAAACCTAACCCCTAAAACTTACTTTAACCCCAAACCCTAACCCTAAACCTAAGCATTAAAGCTAACCCTATCTCTTAACCCTAACGCTAGCCCTTACCCTAACGCCTAGATCTAACCCTAAATCTAACCTACCGCCTAATCCTAACCTTAAGCCCTAATGCTAACTCTAACCCTGAACCCTAAACCTACCCGTAACCCTGAACACTAACCCTATCCGTGAACCTTAACCCTGACCCTAACCATTACCCGCACCCAAGCATTTAACCCTGACCCTACCCCTAATCCTTAATGATAACCCTAACACTAAACCCTAACCCTAAACCCAACACTTATCCCTAATCCTATCCCTTAACCCTAACCATAAGCCTAACCCTAATGCTACCCCCTAAACCTAACCCTAGCCGTGACCAGTAAACCTAACCCTAACCTCTAACACAAACCATAGCACATAACTCTAACTCTAAAACTAACCCTAACCCTAACCCTAAACCCTAACTCTTAACCTTAACCCTAAGCGTTAACTCTCACGCTAACCTTTAATCCTAACCCTAATCCTAATCTTCAACCCTAAACCTAACACATAACCCTAACCCTGTACCAAACCCTAACCCCTCATCTTAACCCTAACCGTAAACCTCAACGCTAAACCACAGTGTAACCGTTAAACCTAAGGGTAACCTTTAACCCTAACCCTAATCCCTAACCCTAAGCCCTCACCCTAACACTAAACTTCATCCTTAACCCTAACCAGAATCCTAACCCTAAATCTAATTCTCAGACTTCTTGCTTTCTTAGAGTTTAGAAAGCCTGCCATCCTCCCATGCCATGCGTGAAAGGAGGCTCTACCACTGCGTCCTGCATGAAACCCACGGGCCCATACCCAGAGTATGATAGAGTGGGTTCCCGGATACAATCCCAGCCCCCTAAACTCCCCCCGCCCGCCCAATGCAGACAGGGCCCGTGCGCTAAGCATAAACAATACCTTTAACAGATAACCCTAACCCTGAACATAACACCCAACCCTGTTCCTATTTCTCCCCTTAACACGTAAACCTCACCGTGCGCCTAAGTTTAACCTCTTATCCTAACGTTAATGCATAACCCATTTCCTGAGAACAACCCCTATCCCATAATTCTAACCCTATCTCCTAGTCATCACTGTGACACCTAATCCCTAACCCTAATTCTAAACCGCTAACCCTAACCGTAACCCTACCTACAGCCCTAAAACTGACAGTAACCCTTAGTTCTAACCCCAACGCTATGCCTAACAAATACCCTAACCCTTGACCCTAACCCTTCACCCTAACCCCTAAGCCTTACCCTAACCCTTAACCCTAATCCTAATCCTAACCATTAAACCTAACCCTAGCTCTTAAAGCTAACCCTAAACCTTACCCTCACGACTAGAACTAACCCTGACACTAACCTAACACCTGACCCTAACCAGACCCCTAAAGCTAACCCTGAACCCTATCCCTAACCCTAGCAGTAAACTTAACCCTAAACCTAAGCCCAACCCGTAACCCTAATCCTATCCTTTTACCCTAAACCTAACCCCTATACCTCACCCTAACTCTAACCCCAATCCTAATTCTAACCATACCCCTTCATAAAACACTAACTCCTAACCGCTAACCCTAACACTAACCAAAAACCCTAATCACTAATCCCTAACCCTAACGCTTAACCTTTACCCTAACCGTTAACCCTACCCCAAATCTTAACACTGACCCTAACCTTAACCTTTAACTCTAAGCCTAACCCTTAAGCCTACAGTAAGGAAGACCCTTAATGCTAATGGGATCCCTTATCCCTAACCCTAACACTACAGCTAAAAATAACCCTAACCTTGGATCCTTAAACCTAACCCCTAACACTTACTTTAACCCCAAACCCTAACCCTAATCCTAAGCATTAAACCTAACCCTATCTCTTAACCCTAACGCTAGCCCTTACCCTAACGCCTAGATCTAACCCTAAATCTAACCTACCGCCTAATCCTAAGCTTAAGCCCTAATGCTAACTCTAACCCTGAACCCTAAACCTACCCGTAACCCTTAACACTAACCCTATCCGTCAACCTTAACCCTGACCCTAACCATTACCCGCACTCAAGCATTTAACCCTGAACCTACCCCTAATCCTTAATGATAACACTAACACTAAACCCTAACCCTAAGCCCAACACTTATCCCTAATCCTATCCCTTAATCCTAACCCTAATGCTAACCCCTAAACCTAACCCTAACCGTGCCCACTAAACCTAACCCTAACCTCTAACACAAATAGTAGCACATAACTCTAACCCTAAAACTAACCCTAACCCTAAACCTAACCCTAAACCCTAACTCTTAACCTTAACCCTAAGCGTTAACTCTCACGCTATCCTATAATCCTAACCCTAATCCTAATCTTCAACCCTAAACCTTACACTTAACCCTAACCCTGTACCAAACCCTAACCCCTCATCTTAACCCTAACCGTAAACCTCAACCCTAAACCAAAGTGTAACCGTTAAACCTAAGAGTAACCTTTAACACTAACCCTAATCCCTAACCCTAAGCCCTCACCCTAACACTAAACTTCATCCTTAACCCTAACCAGAATCCTAACCCTAAATCTAATTCTCAGACTTCTTGCTTTCTTAGAGTTTAGAAAGCCTGCAATCCTCCCATGCCATGCGTTAAAGGAGGCTCTACCATTTTGTCCTGTATGAAACCCACGGGCCCATACCTAGAGTATGATAGAGTGGGTTCCCGGGTACAATCACAGCCCCCAAAACTCCCCCCCGCCCGCCTAATGCAGACAGGGCCCGTGCGCTAAGCATAAACAATACCTTTAACAGATAACCCTAACCCTGAACATAACACCCAACCCGGTTCCTATTTCTCCCCTTAACACGTAAACTTCACCGTGCGCCTAACTTTAACCTCTTATCCTAACGTTAATGCATAACCCATTTCCTGAGAACAACCCCTATCCCATAATTCTAACCCTATCTCCTAGTCATCACTGTGACACCTAATCCCTAACCCTAATTCCAAACCGCTAACCCTAACCGTAACCCTACCTACAACCCTAACACTGACAGTAACCGTTACATCTAACCCCAACGCTATGCCTAACAAAAACCCTAACCCTTGACCCTAACCCTTCACCCTAACCCCTAAGACTTACCCTAACCCTTAACCCTAATCCTAATCCTAACCATTAAACCTATCCCTAGCTCTTAAAGCTAACACTAAACCTTACCCTCACAACTAGACCTAACCCTGACACTAACCTAACACTTAACCCTCACCAGAACCCCTAAAGCTAACCCTGAACCCTATCCCTAACCCTAGCAGTAAACTTTAACCCTAAACCTAAGCCCAACCCGTAACCCTAATCCTATCCTTTTACCCTAAAACTAACCCCTAAACCTAACCCCTATACCTCACCCTAACTCTAACCCCAATCCTAATTCTAACCATACCCCTTCATAAAACACTAACCGCTAACCTAACACTAACCAAAAACCCTAATCACTAATCCCTAACCCTAACACTTAACCTTTACCCTAACCGTTAACCCTCACCCTAAATCTTAACACTGACCCTAACCTTAACCTTTAACTCTAAGCCTAACCCTTAACCCTACAGTAAGGAAGACCCTTAATGCTAATGGGATCCCTTATCCCTAACCCTAACACTACAGCTAAAAATAACCCTAACCTTTGATCCTTAAACCTAACCCCTAACACTTACTTTAACCCCAAACCCTAACCCTAATCCTAAGCATTAAACCTAACCCTATCTCTGAACCCTAACGCTAGCCCTTACCCTAACGCCTAGATCTAACCCTAAATCGAATCTACCGCCTAATCCTAACCTTAAGCCCTAATGCTAACTCTAACCCTGAACCCTAAACCTACCCGTAACCCTTAACACTAACCCTATCCGTGAACCTTAACCCTGACCCTAACCATTACCCGCACCCAAGCATTTAAACCTGACCCTTCCCCTAATCCTTAATGATAACACTAACACTAAACCCTAACCCTAAGCCCAACACTTAACCCTAATCCTATCCCTTAACCCTAACCCTAACGCAAACCCCTAAACGT